>NW_010520303.1:0-325 GCF_000687285.1 Phaethon lepturus
GTGCACCGCTCTGTGGGGCAGGTGCACCTCCTCCTCAGCAGCCCCCCTGGGGGACAGGCTGCCCTCCTTCTCAGCTGCACAGTCTCCTATGGGGCAGGAACCTCCGGAGGGCAATGGGGCCGCCCCTGCCTGTGCCCTGCAGGGCAAGGCTTGGCCCTGCTGCCCCCCAGGCAGACCCCTGTAGGGCAGGCCCTCCTCAGGGTGGCCGGGGTGTGCCTTTGGGGTGGCTGGCAGCGCTGTGAGGGACCCATAGCGTCCCCACTTAAGGGGCAGAGCGGACAGCCCAGAGGAGGGAGCAGTGGAGGCTGGCCACAGGGCTGGGACC
>NW_010520303.1:388-5582 GCF_000687285.1 Phaethon lepturus
AGCGACAGAGGAGCGGGCTGGGGCGGCGCAAAGGGACGGTCCCTACCCCGCGCCCATCCTGCCCGGACCCTCTTTATGAGGGGGAGCTCCTGAGGGTCTCATGCTTGGCTCGGGGTCCCCTGGGTCACCCCATTCCCAGTAGCTGGTTCTGGATGCAGGCACATCCTCTCGCTTTCCTGGGGCCCAGATAGGACACTGTGGGATTCTTCAGCTTACAAAAAAAAAAAAAACAAAAAAAAAAACAACCACAACAAACCCACCCAGAAATGGGAAAAGCTGCTTTTTGGAGTTAAACGGGGCGTCTGTTCCTGCCATACAGGCGCATACGGAGCCCTCCCAGCATCCGCCGCTTCACCCGCTTTGGCAGGGGACGTGTGTGGGTCACACGGGACTGAAAACTGACGGGTAAAAATGCACCTCCTGGGGGGTTTTGGGTTTTTTTTCTTTAGTTTCTTTAGCCTGTCTTTGTTTTAGCCTGGGTGCACAGAGGAGAGCATCCCCGTGGGTCTGGCCGTCCTGTGCACCTACGAGCGGTGCCAGATCGTTTGGATGTGCCAGCGTGTGTGTCTGGGGGGTATTTCCCCCCTCCCTTGCGCACCTTTGGCAGGAGGTTTGGATGACATCTTGCCCTGGCACGCTCCTCTCCTTTGATCTCAAGTTTCCTGCCATGTATAACGTGTTCAGCAACACGCGAACCCGGCTCCGCGGCTGTGCCGGGGAGGGCGATGCGGGTGCCTCCTCGCCCCGGTTTTCCCCTGCCGACAACTCCTGGCTTTCCTTTGTCTCAGCTGCTGCCAGGACAGCTCTCGCAGCCTGAGGATGCTCTGAACGGAGCAAAGACAAGCCCAAAAAACCCCCCGTCTCTTTGTTTCCAGGCGTTTGTGGGCTCAGCTGATTTTATGCAACGTTTTGTGTGCCTGGGCAGATAAACTGACTACTTACTTTTTTTTTTTTTTCTTTATTTTTCTGGGTTATTTTGGGTGATTTAGCTGCAGGGAACATATCCCAGCTGCAGGCTGTGCCGGAGGGATGCAGCAACTTCCTAGAAACGGGGTGATTTAGCCCAAAGCGTAACTGGAGCATCTCGTGGTTGTCCTTTTGCGTCCTCACGTCTCCTTGGGTGAGCAGGGCCATAAGTTCTCAGCGCTGCGCACTAAAATCCGAGTTCGCCAACCCTTCTCCTTGCTCGTAGGAGGAGAAGTTTGACTGTGGTTTGCACGACCCGCTGCCAGCAGTGGCTTTGGGGCCGGTGAGGACAGAGGAAGGTGAACGAAACCTAGGTCCAGGTTCAGACCCGGCTGCCTTGATGGCTGACATAAGCCTTTTTTTATGCTTGACCTGCGAGAAAGCAAAATGCAAATTTTAATATTACTATTATTTTTTTTAGATTCCTATTATTGTTACAGTTCCTGTCAGTGTTTGGTTTGACAGCAAGACTGTAGCCTGAATTCATGTTAACGCTTCTTTTTTATGACGGGTGTAAACAGAGCTACCTTGAGCATGTCAAACAGCCCCTGAGTAAATCAGATTATTTGCTCTATTACTTTATTCATACAGGTTAGATGCTCCAGCTGATGCATCTAGAGTGCTGTGCCATCTGGAGCAAAAATTAAATACAAATTTGGCCCCCAGCCTGGAAAAATAACAAGCCTTTGCCTCCAATAACTGATGTCAGAATATAGCCCCTGACAGGAGAAATGCTTGGGGGCAACGTGGAAGGAACCCAAAATGCACTAATTGAGGTATTTAAAAAAGAAAAAAAGAAGGAAAACAAATCCTTCCAGCCTTGCAGTGTGTGCTGAAAGCAGCCAGGAGGGATGGTGTTGTGGGGCTGGTGCTCGCAGGTGAAGGTCCTGGTCCTGAGTGGATGGTGGAGCGGCTGGAGGTGGGGGTGGTGATGACCTTCTGGGTCTCCTGGTCTTGCTGTCAAAGGAAATCCCCTCTGCAACCACTTGAAGCTCCACCTGGCCACTGACTTGGCTCGGGTTTGCATATTTTGTCTCTGCTCAGCCCTGGAAAAGTTTATGCCCACTGGCTAGGACCTTCCTTCTCATCTCCCTGGGTTTGGACACTCAAGGTCTGCCCCTTGGGTCACTGGTGGTGGTGTTTAGTTCGAGGCTGTCTCAGATTTGGGGGAGCAAGCTGTGGATGTGGGTAGGCCGTGGTGGCACCTTTTGCTTGTACAGCCCAGGCTTCGGTCCGCTCGCTTCCAAGCTCAACTGTGATGGACCAGCTGTGAAGAACACCTTGGTCAACATGCTCTGGATGTTAGTGGCATCTGTCCAGACTTGAAATGAGGAAGAGCCGGTGTGCCAAAGGAGAAATGATGACTGCTGGTTGCTACCACCATTATTGGTTGGAGGATGGTCCTGGCCATGTCCTGGGGAAGGCGTGGGTGATGGAGAGGAGGAGGTTGAGGCTTACGTGGTGAGGAAGCAGCAATCCTGCTGGTGGGATGTCTCCAGACGGCGAGACTGAACTGAGCCTGGAGGTTTTACCCAAGGACTGATGTTTCCAGCTGATCTCCTGGACTAAATGGGATGATACGAGGACACTGGACTTCTGCTAAGGAGGGCTTTCGGGCTCATGGACTACCTCTCCACAGGTTCACTCTTGGGTCACCCCTCTCAACAGCCCGGCCATCGCCTCCACATTGGCCATATGGCAGATGTGTTGCAAGTGATTATCTTGTAGCCATAAAACAGCACCTGGACATTGAAAAGGTGGAGAGAGGCACGGCCGGGTGTGCTCAGCTCTTCCTGTTCCCGCTGCCACAACCTGAAACACTTCTGCAGTGGGATGGTGGGGCTTGGCACGGCTGAGACAAGGTCATCTCCCACCGCCTCAGACTCTTGCTGTCTCACCTGGGTACACAGTAAACCCAGGCAATCCCATCCCTTGGGCCGGCGTAGGAGGTGCAGCTGCTTCTGGTGGTCTTCAACCAGCTTGGAACTGTCGATCTCAAAGTCTGGAGGGTGTTTTTTGGGGTTTGAAGCTTCCCCTGGTCTTTGGGTATCTTGGTCTCGGCTGTGGTTGGTGGGTTTCTGTTTACTTCTGTTTCCTGCCATCGTTCATCATAAAGCTGAGTGTTGTTGACATAAGATAACGTCTACGTTGCATAGACTTCCTTCCCCTGTCCCTTCGTAGCGATGTTGCCCTGGAACCGCTCAGACTTTGTGTCGGGAGTGGCCGCCCTGCCCGCGTCCCCACCCTGACTCACTGACAGCCCTTTAAAACGACGTTTTAATGACAACATGATGATATGTTATGATATGTTGCGGGGCTTATCTGCAAGAGACCCCAGCCGCCCTCTGACCCCGGTGGTGCCTCTTGCTTGGTTGCAAACTGCAGGTGACCCCAGCGAAAACGTGCTCGAGGAGAGGGTGAAAAACCGCCGCGGTTTCATGGTAACGACGGGCAGAGGTAAGCTGCGTCATTTTCGGATGTCTTTCCCTCCCAGGAGCGATGATGCGGGCCATCCAATGTGTCTTTTTTTACCTGTGCGGCACCTTTAATTTCTATCAAAGAAAAAAAAAAAACCTAAACAGTTCCAACCACGTGTCAAGGGCTCCCGTGTCCTGTTAATGAGCTGGTTACGGTGCCAGAGGGATGTCGACGGGAGGAAAGAGCAGCCATCCAAAGCACCTCGAAAGGATGCCAGCAATAGCATCGGCGGTGAGGACGGAGTAGCTGTGAAGCCTCCAAGGTAGGGATGGGCGGTGGCAGGAGAGGAGAAGGCACGCTTGGGGAGGATGGACAACCTTGCTGCTCCGAGAGAAGCAAAAAGCCTCGACGCCAATGCGTGGATGGACGGCGGGAGCTGGGCGCCAGAGCCCACGGACCAAATTAGCTGCAGGCAGCTGCCTCGGCGTAGCTGAAGTCTTCGAGGTCTCGGGTTGCTCCGACTCCAGAGCTAAAACTGGATCAGCCTCCGGAAAAAGCGGGCAAGATGCCGAGAAGCAGGAGGAGGAGCGAGGGCCGGGCCGCGGGAAGCCCGGGCAGGGAAGTCCTTTGGCCGCTTGCTTTTTCTGCTCCAGCTCCGGGGCTGCGAATGTGAGAAGGAAGCAGGAATAACTTCTCCTGGTTTATTTTTTTATCCCCATGGAGGATTAATCTTGCCGCTAATACAGCTTTTAACTCGCAAAGCGCCTTAGAGGAAACTATGCCAGGAGTACGTTTGCAAGAAAGAAACTGAAAGTGCTGAGCGGGGAGAGCAGCCGCTCGCCTGATTTCAGCCAGCAGCCGGCTCGGGGCCATTATCGCTCTCCCTGCCTGGAAGTAGCGGTGGGGTTTCCCGGCTTGTTGGCTTGGAGGAGTATTTAGGGGAAAATATAAGAGCTTTGGGGCCGTGAAGATTCCCATCCTGGGAATCCACAAGCTTGCAGGCAGGAGGTTTCGGCTCTTCAGTCGGTCTGTTTGAAGGCAGGAGGAGCAGCCTGGCAGGTAAGAAGATGGGTGAAGCCAAATTACTCATCAAAATTGGGTGGGAGGGAGCACAGTCTCCCACCTGACTGCTTCCAACTAAAATAAATTCATCCAAGCGTCGTGCCTCCCCCTCGACCAGGCTCTTCGTGCTTGCAGCCTGCATGAAATTAAATTGCGGGCGTACCGTAAGGATTGAATTAAACTTCTCTCCACGCAGAGCTTTCTTGCGAGCAGGCAAATATTTCGCGGTGCTTTAAAGACTCTCGTTTTTCTATTGTTCTGTATAAAAACCCGTCGCCAGCCCGGGCTTCCCCTGGGGCGATTTCCTGGCTCGTTGGTTATTAACGCAGCTGTGAGGTTGTTTTTTTCTTTCGCTTTTTAGCTGAGAAGTGCCAGATTAAGACCCAGCATCTCATTCTTTTGGCATCTGAAATAAAAGATGAAGCTTTTGGAAACTCTGTCATGGCGGTGGCCATCCCAAGCAGGACTGCACTGCTCAGGGTTGAGTGGTTTTGTGGCTGAATAAATAGTGATAATCTCGCCCGAGAGCTGGCTGGAGCCCATCCGCTGGCGCTCGCGTAGGGCGGCTGCCTGTCAGCTGAGCCCTCCACCCCGGGCTAGCTTTGCATCCACACCAAAAAACCCCCCACGTTGCGCTGAGCATCGTTCGGGGGCGGCGCTTTGGGAGTAAAAGCAGGAAAAACGGATCTTTTCCTTGGCTGTGGCTTCGCCTGGGGAATGCCGAGGCGTGCCGTGCTCCCAGCCGGCC
>NW_010520303.1:5613-21001 GCF_000687285.1 Phaethon lepturus
GTCGCGTGCTCCAGACCGCCCTCGGGGCTTCCCCCTTGCGTCTTTGCCCCTCGCATCTCCTGCAGGATCTTCTCCGTGCATCGGCCGTTGATGCAGCAGGAGGAACGGGTCAGGGTGGTGATGGCGAAGGGCTGGGATGTGTTGTAGCCGGGTGAGAGGGATAGGACTGGAGACGAGCCCGGCGTCGGGTGGTTTATTCCAGTCTGGAGGAGCCTTGGATGCTCAAGCTGGGAGCGGGAGTGTGGCAGGGAGATAGGAGTTGGGCTGCGCAAGGATGGCGAGTGTTTTCCCAAAGCCAAGAGAATATTTTTCCGTCCCTAAGGACAAGAAAAATCATGGGTACCCCATTAAGACAGGCTGGAGAAGAGGGATTCTACTGCCATCCCCTCAAGCATCTCCAAAAGGAATGTTTTTAAGAGAGATCCTGATGAGATTGAGCACTGGTTTAAATTGAGGTTGAAACTTAAATCTCTTCAGGGTTTTTTTTGAATGGAATTTTAAAGAGAAAAGAAGTAAGCCCTAACAAAGTAAGCACTAACTTTACTTTCTTTGTTAAAGTGGCTGTTCCTCACCAAAGGATCACCTGAATCCATTTTGCCTGAAGCCTCCTTTAGATTTTAGTTTATTTCAGCTATTAACGTTTCTTGTAAGAGCCAGAACATAAAACTTCGGAGCAAACTGTAGTTGTTATCAAAAACCAGGTTGCACGTTGCTTGCTTCATCTTCTAAATCAAATAATTTAACCTTTAATACTGTGAATTATTCATCTCAAGTGGAGCAGCAGGTGCCAGACTGTTTACATGAGGACGCCACGTTATATTTTTCCACCTTAATAATATGGGTCCTTGCCGCAAGGCCGTGTGGATGAAGGTTGCTGTGAAGCTGGGCAAAACTCAGGTTTTGTGTGAATTATCCAATTTGCTGCTTAGAAGTTTGCCCTCTTTTTTTCCCTTCTATTAAAATAATGTTTTCCTTAGCCAGTGCAGAATAAGTTGGGGAATTTTGAGATGGGCTGGTTTTTTTTTAACTGGAGCATCGTTCCTGTAAGAGCGGGACCCCAAAAACGGGTTGTTATGCCCTGTTGGGATGCTCGCCTGGGATGGGGTCCCACCTTTTGGCTGCAGCCAGGTGAGACGGTCAGGGTCTCCTCAGATGCCGACATCGCTCCGGACAAGCCTCCATGGCACCGGGATTGAAATTCCCCCTTTCCACCCCAAAACCAGCCCTGGTGAGTTTTTCTCAGCCAGGACTCGCTGTGTGGCAGCTGCCTCCACGGGCTGCTCTCTGCTTTTGTTTACATCTGGTTGAAAACTCCTTAAATTTACTGGCGAGGGAGTAATTCTAATCCTTTTCAATGAGATCAACGGATTAGTGTCTCAGATGCTTATAAAATTGTGAGGATTAGCAGAGCCTTTTCCCACCCCCCCTTTTTTCTCTCTATGCCGAGTAACGTCATTGCTGCATTTTAAAAGGGAGTCTCTTTGCTGTTACTAAGAGCTGAACCAATTTATAGGAGTCTTTGCAAATCAAAGCATTTAAAACAATATCTTCATCCTCTCCCTTGCTCGATCTGGCTTTTTGTGCAATATTAGGGTTTTTTTTTTTCTTTTTTTCCAGCATCCCTGGCACCAAACCGTTCAGCAGATACGTTGGGTTTGCGTGGCTTGGCTGCATTGCGGCACCCGTGCGGGTAAGTAGGGAGCTGACCCGAAAGCTTTCCTTACTAGAGACTTGCAAAATCATATATTGAAATGAGCAGATCCTGAAAATGATGTTATTTCACAAGGTTGCCCCTTGTTGCAAAGGATTCAGGCTTTTGTGGTCCATCCCCAGAGGCGAACGGCTCTGCTGGGTCAGTGCGATGCTCTGACCCCAGCTGTTGGGAATGATGGGCGCAGGACGAAACTCCACGCATCCCACATTCCTGCATCCTCTTAATTATAACCTGTGCTTTCATTAGGGCGTGATCGCTAACTGGCTCGCGAGGAAAACCATGCGCAGAGCCAGCATGGAGGAGGGTTTAGTGCAAACCCCGTTGCTCTGCCTCCTCTTGCAACATAACCCTACGCCTTTCCCTGCAGGGTATTTTTTAAATGCTTTTTCTCCCGGGTCGATGGCTGCGCGGTCACTTGACCTGCGTGAGCGAGGCAATCCCAAACTGTTGAGTTGGAAGGAGCTCCAAGCCAGGAATTTCTGGCCCCGACCCAATATACTTTCAGAGGCAAGCTTTTAAATATATACAAAGACAAGCTCATAATTTCCACTATACTAATGAGGCCACGGCGTTTTCATTGAAATGTGCCAATAGCCGCCGCGGTGGTATTTTAGCAGCCTTGTACTGTGAATCCAATTGTGATTTAACATGGCAGCCCCCGCAGAGCGGAGGAAAACTGGCTTCTCCCGCTGAATTTCAATGGTGCTTCTCGGCGGCACTACCCGAAAATCCCTGCAGCGGTGGGAGCTCTCCTCGTGTTTCATCTCGACACGGGTTTTCCCCTCAAATGCCACCGTTTTGGTGAAGATGGGGAAGGATAGGAATGGATTGAGAGAGGGATAATGGCATTTGAGGAAGGGAAAGTCTTGGTTTTAAAGACTGATTTTAAAAGATGTGTGGCTGGCTGGTGTGAGGCAGCAATTTAATAACCAGACTTGCTGGAAGTATCTTTAACTCGTAGTAAAAACCGAACGTGAGGGCTCCCAGGCATCATGTGCTTTCTTGACCTTTAAAAAGACACTCGAGGCAGCCTGCCTGCTCGTTGCTAAGCTGACTCGTTAATGCCACTCGTATATTTTGCCTTCTAGTAGGCGATTCAGCACCTGGGAATTTGTAAAGATCAGACAGCAAACTATTACACGCCTGAAAGTCGCACTGGCATTTTTTGCTTTGCTGCCCGAGGAGGCTCCAGTAGCCTTGAAGCAGTCGGAAAATATTTAGTGGGTTTTGTTTGGTCAGTTGCAAGAAAAATGCAAACTTTAAGTAGCCCTCTCAAAAGTTGTTTGGTTTTTCTTTTTAAATGAATCCTGCATCAGCAGCACACCCGTAACTTGGGGTTTTATTTATTTAGGGCTCAATTTATGAGAAACTCGTGTACCACGCAATGCCTTGGGCAAAGGAGGGGTGCGGGTAGGTAATGCTGAAAATTCACCCCTGGCTATCCTTCAGCTCCCAGTTAGAGACCCCAGGGTGTGGGTACCCCTGCATTTTAAGGTCCCTTGACTTTCTCCATCCCACCGAGGTCAGGCCACGATGCCGGGGAGAACAGGGGAGAAGGATGGTATCCCGTGGCATTACCTGCGGCGCCGACACTCTGCACCACAGAGGAGGAGATGTGTATGTTGAGTTTATGCATAGTTACCTCCAGCAAGCACCTCGCTTGGCCCGCAAACCCGGGAGTGGAAAAGTTCCATTTTCCATTTCTAGCTAAATTTTGAGGTTTTTGGGAACCTTGCAGCCCCTATTGCTTGTGCCGATCCCATGGGAACGAAGCAGTTTGTGTCCCGTATCCGTATGGCTCCGGGGAGGATTTTTTTGCTGCACTCTGAAGTGTTGCAAAATCTCTCTGGTCTCTGTTAGCCGAGCAGAAGGAACGATAAAAAAAAAAATACCCCCCCAAACCCCAGAACTTTTGTTAAAACCAGAGGAAGGGCGGGCTGACTGCACAGCTCATTTTTCTGGAAGTATTAGGAAAAATAGCAAACAGCAGTGACGTGGCATTAGTGTAAATTCCCAGCAGGCTGAGGTTTGGGTTTGTTTGGGTTTTCCTGAAGGCTTTTTAATGCTGTCAGCATCTTAAAATACAAACCTTGCAGGATCAGCGTGGGCTTTGGGGGACGGCTCCTCCATAGGATTTGTTTTAGTGACTTTTTTCCGGTATTCAGACACCAGCTTTTTCACTCTTCTGCCTCCAGCTACCTCTTCTCCTTAGTTTTTACCGCAAATATAAATGGTGCAATTAAAAGGGTCTGTGGAAAGCATTCCTGAGGACTGAAATCCAGGATCCCAGAGCAGAAGGCAGCAGCATAAAGAAGAATTCTTCCCTCGCTGGCCTCATGCTGCTTTTCCACCACAAGGCTTTACAGCCATCTGGATCCCCTTTCAGATTATTCCTCCCTCCCCCCAAAAAAAGATCCATAACCTAGCAACCTTATTTAGTGTAAACGAGAGCATTATGCCTTCCTGCATCCCAAATCGTGCTTGGCTCCTCTTACTGCCTTCATCGGATGGCTGCTAGCAGCTGCGATTCCCGTCGCCGGCACAGGGTGCCTACCTCCAGCAGGATTTTGTAGGGATTATTGATCCCTGGGTGTTGTACTGATGGTTTTTGGTTTTTTTTCCCTGTTAAAGGAGCTTAGGAAACAGGGGGAAGGAGGTTTCAAGAGGTCATTTAGTCCATCTGCTTCTCAATATAAAAGAGCAGAGAAGGCCAGTTGTTCTTCTGCTCCACAGAAGGTCGTTTGTTTTTGTTCAGCTTGAAGATGACTTGATCAAAGCGAGATTTTTCTTCCAGATGTGATATTTTGGGAGCCCCCCGTCACTTCCCCTGGCTCTCAGTGTTGTTACCCAGGAATTTGCAAAATTCCCTGGAGCATTTAACACCAAATTCTCTGGTCTGGCCTTTCAGTGGCGTAGGCTGAACATTTCTCACAGGGTTTCCAATCTGCTTTCCCCAAGGAACCTCTTAATGAGGGAAAACTCTGCAAATGAGGAAAAGCAATTGCAAAAGAAGGGTGGAAGATTATTTCCACCAAATTAAGCAATAGGGACAGGGGGACTGCAATGTGTGGTGTGTAGCTGCCCACCCTATGACGATGGTCTGACTTCAGCCCTGGCTTTTGGTGTTTTGCTTGGACTAAAATACACACATATTTAATAACATACGAGTTATGACATTTTTTAGCACCTCAGCTGTATGATACGGGGCGATGCTGCTCCGTCGAGCGCTGCAGCAGGCAGGGGTAGAGGCAGCGATGGGGTGATGTGGTCCCAGACATCGCAACCCCATGCTGGGTACCAGGGGGGCATTTGTTTTTGCTGCCGTGAGTGTGATTGGGGCTGGGGGCAGGACGAGGCAGTGGCACATGCCTTCCCACCACGCTTTCGGGAGGAAGAGTGAGCTCAGCGGGTCATGACGTTGGATCTGGGATGGAGCTGTGTGGCAGGGAACAGGGGGAAAAAAAAATAGATAAAATCCCCAGGGCCAAAGGGGAAAAAAATTCCTCAAGTGTTATTTCATCGCCGAGAAGCAAACCGAACCGTACTCAGGCAGTCGAGAAGCTGCCGACTCCGCTTCAAAGCCTCCTGATAAGTGATTTCCATTTCTCATTACTGAGATCTGATGGGAGCCCAAGCAGGGCTCTCCTCCAAACTCCGCGTCCACCCTCCTGCAGACCAGATTAAAAAGTGCTATTGATTATTTTTTTTTTCTGTTTATTTTTGCCTTTTTTCCTGGAACTTGCAAAATCACCCCTGAGCAAACCTCTGGTTTGCCTTTGCAATGGCACTGGCTTTAAACTCAGTGATGGGAGCTGCAGCTGACCTATTTTCTGCACATTCTCTGCCAACGGTAGCAAAATCATTTTCACATTTTAAGGTGCTCTTCAATATTAAGGTGGTGGGATCATTTATATATTAAACCATCCAGAATCAAAAGCAGTTGCTGAAAACTGCAGTGGTACAGGTTGCACTGCTGGGTATTTTTTTCATTATAAAGACTTCTCTATTCTTTTCCAGCGACTGATGCTTCGTTGCTCTGTTCATGTCCCCTACCAAAGGCAGCGCAGAGGGTTAAGGTTTTGTGCTCAGTGTCGGCCAGCTGGGGAACACAGCCAGGAAATTTCCTGGTTCCAGTTCAAAAAAAGCATCGGATTCGCTCTCAGGGAGAAGGGATCAAAGGTTTGAAGCAGTTCTTGGTTGGAGGTCAGTTTGGTTTTTTGGTTGTCCAGGCACACAACAAAAATCCTCTGCTGTCCCCCAAACTGCACATGGCTGAAATGGGTAAAATAAACAGGTTTAGTTCCGTTTGACACCCAAAAATTTCCTCTGTTCCCCAGCTGCGGTGCAGCATCGCCCCAGACGAGCTTTGCTGGATCTCGGTACGACTCTGCCCTGCGGTGTAAGGGACCGCGAGGGACCTGTCGGGATGCTCTCCGTTCCCGGCACGCTCTGCTGCGCGGTCGGTAATCTCGCCCGTCGGTAACGCTGCCAAGCCGTGCGCCGTCGCTCCTGCTCCTCCTCTGCTCGCTGCCGGCTTTCTGTGGGGAAGGAGGCGAGTCTGGTTGGACTCTTGGATGCGGCCAGGCTGTGGCCTGACACCGTTCCCATAGGGGCATCGTGGCTCTACTAAAATCACAGCACACTGAGATTTTTCCCCCCCCTGCTCTCAGTCCTGCTATCCCCCATTTTCGGATGGCGAAGGACATCGCTCCCAGCCGAAGCGTCATTGAGCTTTCCCCAACTCCATCCCAAGCGAAGGTGACGCGGCTGCGTGGCATTCTCAGCATCTCTCGGGCTGGTTTCGGGAGTTGGTTCTGCAGCTGCTTGCGATTTTCCCACCGCCACGCTGCGGATCCTCGTGCTGGACCAGCTCCAGAGGTGGAGCTGAAGGAAATTCCTTCCAGCTGCTTGAGGTCAAGGCTTCGCTTTTCTATTTGGGGTTCAGGAGGGGGATTTTTTTGCCTGCAAGTTAAAAGCGGGTATCTCTTGCTGCTGCTTTTTAAACACCTGGAAAAATCTTTTTGTTTTTTAAACATTATCCCATTAGGCGTACCCATTTAATAACCTTTACGTTGTGGATTTATTGCATGGAAGAATACCCCACTTTGCAATGCAACTTAGGGTATTTGGGAAAGGTCTTATCGGCTGCTCGCAGTTTAACTTTCAACCGAGTTAATAACTGTTTTGGTTAAACCTGTATAAAACACTTTGCGGACTTGCGTAACGCATTTGAAACTCGAGAGACCATTTGCGCCCGCTTGAAATCTTTCCTGTCGATAAAATATTTCAACTTGGAGTTTCGCCACGACTTAGCATTTTCTTTTCCCCGAGTTCGTGGTTTTGACTGGGCAATGGGAACCTGCGTGTGTCTGGATTTGTTGAGTTTTTAAAGCTCAATATTTCCTGGAGGTGGATTGGCTTTGCCAGCTTGGCTAGTGGGATGCTGTGGGGACTTGGACCACCGGCTCCATCCAGCTCTCCCAGTTAATGGTTCAGGAGGTTCAGACCAGCCTGGGTTTGGTTTGAATCCCTGGGGAGGAAGTTGTTCATCTCAAAAACATAATGTAAATCCTTCTGAAAATGGGTTTTTATTTATGACAGCAGAAGTGGAAACCACCCCTCGGGTTATATATTGGTATGAAGCACGGTGCTCGCAGGGCCCCTTTTTGCGCTGGTGTTATAAATAAGAAATAATAAAATAAAAAAGCGCAAGCGTGTCCTTTTAATAAGTAGAACCCAGAGGAGGAGCGCACGGTTCAAATCCACACAGCAAAGCAGCAGGAAGGAAAAGATGTGTGGCTTTCAGCCTGTGAATGATGCTCGTGGCATCACCTGCAGTGGTCCAGCGGCATCCCTGGTGTCACCCCCCGGTCTCGGGGACTGCGGCTCTCTTGCCTCACTCCCCACCTCCCTGCCTCAGTTTCTCTGCCTGTGAGAAGATAATTGCCTCCTTTATTAATCCCTTTGAGATCTCCTGATGAAAGCTCTGGGTAAGAGGTTGGCCCTGTTTATTAAGCGCGTTAAGTGCTTGCTATGATTATAATAGGGATTAATTTGGCTAGGTGGCTTATTTAGGTTTGCCTTTAAGAGCCCAGCTTGTAATCAAAGCGCTGCTAAGCCGGCGAGTTAACACTGACCTGTAACACTTCACTTCCTGACTTCTTGATATGCCATTAACCATAACTTGGCTATTAATTAAAGCTCGTTTTTGTAGTCGTTGAAGAAAGGGGATGCGCCCGGCCCTGCACGGCTGATTCATTGGAGGGTGTAATGAAGGAGGAGGCGCCGGGCTTGGGGTGTTCTGCTTCGCGGCGTTGCCATCCCTGGCTCTCTCTGCGTCCTGCATACGGCCCCATTGCCAGGACACTGCTGTTCCTTTTTATTTTTGCAAGCTGTTGTATCGTTAAATAAATACCCTCCAGTTCACTCTGTGCTGCAGCCTGGGAAAATCAGATTTTCTCTCCTTTGCTTTAGTCAAAGTTGTTTGCTATATATATGTATATTGCTATATATTGTTTGCAATATATATACAATATATTGCGATATATACATATTACAAAGAAATATACCTGCATATATATTTACTTTTTTTATATGTGCTTAAAAGATTTTCCTCCAGCTAGCCCTTGGGACTCCCGTAGGACTTCCCTGGTTCAGGGCTTTTTCTTCCTACTCTTTCCAAACTTATATCTTCTGTCCTGAGTGCTGCTGGCTGGCAGGCATCCTTCCCCACCCTGGATGTTTCACGGTCTTCTCCCTGTGTTTTCTCGCTCTGCACGCACGTGCAGACCCGATGGACTCAGCTGCAGTCGGAGACTTTGGGGAACTGGGGCATTGGGCAGGGGCCAGCCCAAATTCCCCACTGCTTTGTCTTTGCCATCACAGCAGGTTCATTTTTTAAACGAAGAGCAAGTCGGCATCTTCCCCGCCATAACCGCACGCTGCAGAGAGGGTCGCATCCAGCCCTGGGGGAATCCTCCCCTCCGTAGGGTTCCTGCGGTACCCACACGCTTTCCTCCAGGCAGCTCATGCCCCCTCATCCCGGCAGCTGCAGGGACCTGCCGGAGTGGTGGGTGCCCCAGGAAGGGCATCTGCCTACACTGAAATGCCGTGGCCGTGGAGGGAGCAACAGGGAGGCTTTTGTTCTGCACCAGGAACTTTTCATCCTTCTTTACGGCACCGTTTTTATTTCTTTTGGCTGCACTCTCACAAATCTGAAGCAGATTAAAATGCAGTTCCTCCCCCCCAACTTCCCTAAAAAAAAATCCAACCCAAAGCTTGGCTGCTTAAAATCATCAGATTTCAGTGAAGACTTTTAAAGTTAACAGTTTCCTGGATCCTGTGCAGGCTAACTTATTTTTTCCCTCTAACCTCCATATTTTTTGCCATAACGTTTCTCAGCTGTTGCAGCAGGAGAGGAGGAAGGACCAGGGTAGCTCTGATGTGGAGAAGGTTATTTCACATGGGGGTTGGATGAATCTGGTGTGGGACTCGCTGGTCTTGCACTGTAGGGGACGGAAGGGTTGTCCCCGGCAGGCTGAGGCTCCGCGGTATGGCTGGCAGGTAGGTCATGGCTGCACTGGTGACATCCTTTTGGAGCAAAATATTAGGGAAGGGGTGCTGTTGGAAGCAGAGAATAGGATGCTGTGGGTGGGATGGAGCTACATTTCTACTGACTGTTTGTTGGCCGGGTGCTGTGATGGTTTGTAGCTGAAGCCGAGGCCGTGGGGACCGGTAGAAGAGCTGCACGGCTCAGCTTGGACGCAACTGTAAGGAGTTTTTCTGGCTCGAGATTTGCTGCCCTAAATGCAGCCTGGATCTTCCTTAATCACCGTCTCTGCTTTTGTGCTTGGTCTGCTGCGGCATCTCCAAGTGGGACAGCTGAACCAAAGCCCCTGGCTCTGGTAAGAAGAGCATCACAAGTTAAAGGAGTTGTAAAGAAAAAATAATAGCCCAGTGCTGGTTGGTTTTTTTGCCTCTTCTCCAAGAGTGGTCTCTCCTTCCTTGCAAAAAATCCCCTGAAGCTTTTCTAGATGGAGGACATTTGATTTCCTCTTGGGTGGTTGAGGAGCTGGAGCTGGCCAACCTTGGTCAACGCCTTGGCCAACCCCAGTGACTATCAACACAAGCCTGAGGGCGAGCGGGGACAACTGGAGCCTTGTCCTCCAGCCAAAACATCCTCTGTCACGTGAGCGTGACCAAGGGGAGATCCCCTGAACCGTCTAAAATCCCTTTGACCCAGCCAACAGTGCGGAGATGAAAACCAAGCCCCACCCTATGCAGCGACGCTGAGCTGCGCATTAACTCTGCTGGAGCCAGGAACAAAGGTTTGGGGGCTGGTTTTGCCTTTTTAAAGTTTATTATTATAAAGAGAAGCAAAACAGCTCAGCTGAGCGGAGCAAGCGTTGGTGGAGTGTGAGCTGCTGCGTGGTCGCTGTGCTATAAAATCCCATCCCCACCAGTGCTCGCAGGGGGGTGTGCCGGCTCCCCAAGCTCTTGTAGCATTTCTACGTTGGCCGGGAGAGTTTCTGAACATGCGTGCTGGTCTCTAGAGGCTTTAATCAAATCCAGGCTTTACCAGAAATTGCCTCGAAACTTCCAGCGAGCCGAGGAAACCGAAAGCAGCCGGAGAGAGGAGGCTCTCAGGCAGCCATCCGGCACCGGCGGAGATGCTGCTTTCGGTGAGGGGCACGAGGAGGGTGCAGGTGAGGGGCTAGTGCCGGCAAAGCAGCCGGGCTGAAAGGTGAGTCTGCTCCCCGCACAGAAGCTGGGGAACGTGCAACGTATATATGAGCAATGCATATGTGGTGGGAGGATGGAGGAAGGCCCAGCGGGTTTGGCAAAAAAGGAGCCTCAAGGGGGAAAGGAGGTGCAGGAGCGAGGATGCTACTTGGAGAAGGAGCAGGACATTCAGAGGACACTTTGACTTTTGCAGCATTGCTCTCCGGCACGTTTGGGTTTAGGCCCCGCAGTTTGCCCGTAGACTTCTCACCCCGCGCAAAAACTGGGAGCCGTGCAATTAATGCGCCGTTAAAAACGCCCCGCTCTGGGGAAGGGTTTTGTTATCCATCGGTAATTTCGCTTGGGAAATGGAGTTCAGACTGCAGGTACTTTCCCTGCTTGTTGTGAAACTTAATTGCACGTCCAGCCCTCTCCCGTGGGCAGAAAGGAAAACGAGGCAGAGTTTTTAACTTCCTTTTCTGAGCTGGGGATGGGTGAACTTTATGCCTGGCCAGAGACAGTTGTGATTATTCAAGGGTGAATGGCTCAGAGAATGGTTGCAATAGAAAGGAATAATAGGAAGAAATAATAAATATGTGCTTTCCCATTAAGGGTTTTGAGTATTAACATGACATTATGGCGGCGGGGTGTTTTTTACGGTGATACAGAGACATTGGTCTGGTTTTCTGCCCGACTCCTGAAAAACACTCTGTGAGGGTTATGGTAAAATATTAGTGTCCTGTGTGATAAAACTGAAATCATGGGAGAGATGATACACTGAAGTCGTTATCCCAGGCATCTGCGCGTGGTTTAATTGGATCCCTCTGAGGGGAGGGAGGTTTTGGTCACGCGTCCGAGACGTAGTAGGTCAACAGACAAAATCTTCCTCTCGGCTGCCGCTTGTGGATGCTTCGGGGTTTTGCTGGGGGGAAGCAGCGTGGGGTTATACCGAGGAATAAAGCTGAAACCTGCAAAAATGCCCTTAAACAACCAAACCCGGATTTCATGTGGAAAAAACAAAACAAGTCTTTCATGGCCTCTATAATTTCTTGTTGGAGTCCTTGTCCTCTCCTTTCTGGTGGGGATGCTCTGGGACGTGCTGAACCCATGCCGGTTCAAGTGCGTGCTTGATGATTTTGGAGGGGGGATTTTTGTGGAAGGAGGAATTGGTCTTGGAAACCACAGGAGGGGAAGGAAAACCTGCCTTGCTACGAGGCTTTCTGTCTGCTTTCAGTATTTTGGCCTAATTAATGAGGGGATTGAGAGGTATTGGCTGCAGCCAGGGCTGCTCGGATGCAAATCCCTGCCGTCCATCTGATGCAGCGTTTAACTTGAAGGATGACGTGTGTAATGAAGAGGGGAATATAGCTGGAGGAGAAGCTCACAGTGGGAGAAGGAAAATCCCAGCCCCGGCTGATCCAGCCCTGCTTTGTTCTCAGGGTTTCCAAGCTGGGGGCTTGGTTTCGGGCAAGGATGCCTTTGCCCCAGGGGCGAGGAGTGTGAAGGCAGCGCTGCTGGCTGCCCTCTCCTTCCTCCCACCTGCCTTTGGAGGGACCACTGGTCTCCGAAAGGCATCCCGTGCTGCCGAAGGAGCCTCACATCCATGTGTTTTCTCCCTGTCTCCGCAGCCTACCCATGAGCTCGGACTTCCAGCATTATAGTTTCAGGATGCCGAACATTGGGTTCCAGAACCTGCCCCTCAACATATACATCGTGGTTTTTGGCACGGCCATCTTTGTCTTCATCCTCAGTTTGCTCTTCTGTTGCTACCTGATCAGGTAAGGGAATTTTCCTTGGCTGCTTTCAAGAGCTGCCCTGTTTCAGACCGAGCCCATCACCGATCCCAAAACAAGGATGGCATCACCTTGTCCTTCCATGATGTGTCTTGTGCCAACCTGATGTGACCCTCGAAGTGGTTTAACTTGCCCTCATCATCAGAGAATTTGCTCAGCCATGTAGCGTCAGACCCAATATTCATCCCTAATACAGCAAATAGACCCAGCGCGTACGCAGGGAGTACTGAATGCCGTCTGCCCAACACATCTTGGAGCTACCAGTCCTGCAAGGCAATTACATTACCTGCTTTAAAAACGGGAGATATATTTATACCTGTACTCAAACGGGCACGCAAACATGGTTGGCTTCTCAAAAAGACTGGAAAGAGATGTTCTATGATTCCTGGTTTCTGCTTAATGTTTCAACACATTTCCCTCTTTAATGAGTAACTTGTGTACTGTGTGCTTAAGAAATGTTTAATACCTGCTCCGTTCGTTATTGTACACAAATTGCTCATTCAACAGCGCAGTTTAGAGATTAATGATGCAGAGTTGATTTGTTAATCTGAATGATGGGAGCAGGGTGGGAGGGTTAAAGGTTGTTCCCGTTTGGGGCTTGTTTTAATTGTTTTATGGGCCATTGGGGAGAGAGTGGGACACTAACTGAGAGGAGAAACTCTTCCAGCTGGAGGAAGAACAAGAGGCAGGCGGGTAAAAACACGGTGCCTGGGAGTTGAGGTAGCGACTGGGGCAAGTTGTGCTGCTAACCTGGGATGTGGGGCTGGCTGCGCCTCTCCCTGTGGCCGGGAGCAGAGGGCATCGCTCTTCCAGAAATTCTGCTTACCCAGAGCTCTCCTGCCAAGTCACAGAAGAGCTTTTCCATCCCCTTTCCCTCCCCTCTGGCTTTTTGGATGGCCCCAGCTCCCTGCTAGCTGTACATCCATCCCATCCTCTTCCTCCATGCCCATAAGAAATGTACCTGGTCTCTTGTTGCACCATGGATGCTGCATCTGGTTGGCTCATAGCAGCCAAGCCCCCTGGGTTTTCTATCCAGAGGGTGTTAAAAATGTTTTTCTGTTAAAAATGTTTTTCTCCTGCTTTTGTAGACCAGGGAAGCAAGATTTCAGTGTTGCCTTCTAAACGTTTGATAATTTCCACCTATTTTCAGCTCTGTACAAAGCAAAGCCTAGAAAAACTTGCAGGTGAGCCCAAACCCAGGCTTACTGAGGGGTGATTTGGGCTGCCTGGGCATCAGATCTTCACTTTTGCCCACAATTATGCGCAAGGAGAAGTTGTTTGAAGGTGCAACGCATCTGTCTACCCCGACAGACGCAGCAGAAAGAGATCAAGGGGCCATCCCTGACCAGGCGATTTGTATCTCGATGCTCAATGTTACCAAGGTCTGTGCTGGGATATTGTGTCTGCATCCAGTGTTCGCATTTTAACTGGGATGCCAGTGGGAGGGGACACAAAAAAGAATAGACAAATGGTGTTTCAGAGGCTCAAGGACGTGCTTGCCCAGATTGAGCTTGAGTCTATACGGCTCGCTTGCAAAATGAAGAGGTGTTTGGACTTTCAGAGTATTTTCCTGGGCACTGGGTCTTGCTGGGTGTGTTCTGCCCCAAAGAAGAAATAACAAGTAGTAATGTCTGGAAGATCAAGCCAGAAAATCTTTAAATTTAGAAGTTGGAGGCATGCTGTAAGAGAGAGGGTGAGTAACTGTTGAAACAAGCCAGCAAGGGAAGTGGCAAGTCCTCTGTCTCTTCATGTCTTTAAATCAAGACAGAAGGCCTTTCTGGATGAGATGTTTTGGCTCCCATTCCCAGGAATAACGAAGTGCTATTTAACAACCCATGATAGATGGGAGGTTGCATTAGATCATCTAATGATCCCTAAACTCTATAGAGCCGTTATGAATCGTTCTTCAAACCGCTGCCCCCGGATCTATTATTGGCAAAGCAGAGCCAAACAAGAATTCTTCAGTTTTTGGAGTGTTTCGCTGTGCCACAGGTTTTAGCTGTGCCGATGTGCCCCAGGAGCATCCACCGCCTTTGCGTTTGCTGTGTAATCTCAGCTTGTGTGGGGTAGAGCCTGCAAGTACAGAAGCACCCCAAACGACGGCTCCGGGAAGGGTTTGCCGTGTCGCTCCCCTCCAGTGCCATTTAACGCCGAAGCGTTGCTGGTGCCTGTGTAGCAAGCAAATACCCGTAGCCCTGCGGCAGGAGGATTTGGTATATGAAGTAAGGTATTGAATTTAAATTTAATTTTTCCCTGTCCCAAACCAGCTGCTAAAGCTTCCTGGATTACCCCATGCATTCCTGACCCCTTCTGCAATGAGATGCGTGGCTTTAGTATGGCTTTACATCTGGAGGCTGTATAAAAGAGAGGTGTTAATTTAACAAGCAGATGCAGTGTGGATCGCACCGTGTCGTCACAGAGAAACCGACCCAGGGCAGAGGGGTGCGGGCAGGGACGGTCCCATTGGGAGCTCCAGGGCTCTGCTTGCACCCGCAGGGATTATTGGCAGGTAACAGCGGCTCGTGGCTTTCCCCAGGCCCTGCTTAGGTGCAGGGGGAACGCAGCCCATCCTCTCCCTCTCCTCCTTCTCTCTTAACTCACACATCTGCAAATATTTGGCAAATAAGGAGCAGAGCTTGTGACACCGTCCTCTGGGCCCTGGTTCTCACTGCCTGCCCCATATCAGAGGATCCCGTGCAGCCTTCCTCTGCATCCCTGGCTGGGGAGGCATCTGGAACGTGGAAGAGCCAATATCTGGTGTATTTACCCCGAGTCGCAGAGCTGACGGCATTAAATAGAGGATGCACCAGAGGAGGAGGGCACGTGAGCTGCGCTTCACAACTGTGTCAATATAGAGTGCGCTGCCTGCTCTGACGGGAGGAAGAAGGGACATTTTTAATCCAGCTGGCTCAAAACAGAGTCCAGTAGGAATTTCAGCTAAAAGCAAAGCAATGATCATCGCAGTTCAAGTGAATCTCAAGTTCTTCTGCCGCTGCAAACCACGCCAGTACAAAGCACAGGTCTCACACTTGCGGCTGCTGACTCTGCTTGGAAAAATTAAAAAAAAAAAAAAGGGAGTGGGGAGAAAAAGGGAATTAAATTTTGCAGGCGGCTGTTTGTGTCTGATCAAGTAAGACCAAGTGCCGGGTCCTGCACTTGG
>NW_010520304.1:0-2795 GCF_000687285.1 Phaethon lepturus
ACTGGCACTGCCCAAAGCACCCAAAACCCCCCCCAAGCTCCCCCGTGCATTTCCATGCATCCAGAGGGTGAACCAGACCCAAAGAAAGCCCCGAACAGCTGCAAAGGTACTTGATCTTTTATTGGTGACAGCAGGTAAATACAAGATGCTGCCGGGCGGAAGGGCAGGGGCTGCGTCTCTGCAAGGGGCTCCCACTGGCCCACAGCCGGGACCAGGGCGAGCGTGGCAATGACACGGCCCACGGGCGACGGGGGGGCAGTGGGATGGGGAACGAGGGCTTCCCCAGCCCCACAGCTGCCTGCCCAGGCAGCCCAGCGCCCGGCCAAACGGAAATGCAAATGCTGAAGGGGACTATTTGGGGTTACAAAAATGAACAAAAGAAAAGCCATCTACACCTATTTACAGCGTCCCCCTCCTGCTGCCGTCTCGCTGCAGACGCGAGTCAGGGCTCGGGGTGTGCCCGGCCCCCAGGGCAGGTTGCGAAGGGCAGAGCCCCAGCCCCAGGGGACAGTCCTCGGCGTAAGCGCCAGCACCAGGGGCGGCCGGAGCTGCGCCGGCAGCCCCGTCGTACAGCAGGATCTCCGAAGGGGCTGCTGGCCATTGCTTGGAGGAGGGTCCCGAGAGACGGGACATTCCCGCAGGGCATGTACCCCCTCCACCAAGACAGGCAGACATCAGCGTCCCACTGGGACCTGGTGCCTGCAGCAGAAAGGCCAGCTTTGCACTGCGTTCCGGATTTCTTGCTGGTCATCTTTAGCTAAAAACGTCATCATGAGGATCACATCTGGGCCACCTCCTCCTGCCTGGGCAGGAGAGCTGGGTCTGCTCTCCCAAAGGAGGGACCCTCCTCACGAGAAGGGAAAAGGGAAGCAAGGTTACAGCAAGGACAAAGGGGGTGGTTCTGGCCTGGGGATCGATCTACAATCCACCATATAAAAACAGCTTGAAACAAAACCCATCATTTACTCTTTGATTTGTACAAAACAACAATAATAACAATAAAAATAATAATAAAAGGTGCTGGTGGCCCCTGGCTCGCAGTGCCCCACTATGGCGGGGGGTCTCAGTAGGCAAAGATGACATGGTAGGTGACTTGGTGCCCATTGTCCCAGGCGTAGAGCAGGCGGTCCTTGGGGTTATAGTCTATCTGCGTGGTGTAGGCGTACTCATTCTCAAAGAGCAGCCGGGGGATGATCTGTGTGTTGGTGTGCGTGTCAAAGGCGTAGGAGATGTTGGCGTTCCTCTTGTTGTAGCTGTCGACTGCGTACAGGACCCCACAGATGACAAAGCAGTTGCCATAGAAGTTCTTCCGCAGCCCCGTCCGCCATGTGGTCTCCTTCTGGGTGCTGAGGTCGGCCGCATTCAGCTTGCTCAGCACAATCACCTCCTGGTTGAAACCCTCATAGCTGATGGCCGGGTAGATGACCCACAGGCCGTTCTCATCCACGGCAAAGTCCACATCTGAGTGGCCCCGCCACCGCCACGGCGTGGACTCCTCGTAGGCCACGTCGTGCAGCATGGCCCAGGCAGCCACATACCGCTGCTTCAGGTCGTATTTGATGATGTTGCGTGTGAAGGCCCGGTTGTAGTAGAAGGAGCCGTTGTAGACAACATGCCCTGTCCCAATCCAGCTGTACGGGAGCTTGTAGGAGTTGCTCCAGCGCCCTGCATGGCAGAGACACCTTACTGGCAAGACCCTCCCTTTGCTTTGGGGTTGGCGGCCTCGCCGCATCAGCCCCCAGCACCCTCTGCCCCCAGCACTGCCCTCCCTCTCCGGCCACCAGCCGCAGCCTGACATAGTGACCAGCAAGTCCAGAGCCACTATGGGCAGCCCAACCTTCCCCGTGCTCTGAACCCCGCACGCCAGGTATGGGCACCCAAGAGGGGAGGGCCCCCAGGCAGAGCATCCCCCCCATGGTGCAGCATCCCAGAGAATGGGGATGCTACTTGGACCAGCCAAGTGGTGGCCAGCACAGCATCAGGGATCGTGCAAGCCCACCTTGCTTGAAGTTGTCCAGGTTCCTGAACTCCACCAGTGTGTTCCCGTAGTAGTAGTTAGTGACGTAGATCCTCTCCTCCCGGGCCAGAGGGTCCTTCATCCAGGCCCCCTCGTTGCGCCCGTAGGTGTTCTGGGTGGTGGGCCCCGAGATGGTGGACAGCGTGTCCTTGCAGCGCCCTGTGCAGGCAGAGATAGGCTCGAGAGGCCCGAGACAGGGCGGCCACATGCTCCCTGCTCCTGCTGGGGGTCTGCGGGCACCACCCCCCATCCAGCCCCTTGCCCACTCAGCAGGTAACCCCACTGCTTTGGCCTGGACTCAGCCTCATGCCCCTGCCCTGACCAAGACCTGTCCCAGGTCCCTCTCTGGGGAGGCCTCTTTCTGCCCTGCCCAGTCCCTCAAACTGGAAGGGGCCACAGTAGGTTCCAGAGTCAACAAGCAAGTAAAACCTGACGCCCCAATAAAGCACTGTTTCCATGACACCTCCCAGCAGTGACCAAATCCAGCTGTGCTGTGCTTAGCAGGACATGCCATGGGCAGAAGCCAGCCCCGCGCGCACAGGACCTGCAGGCACTCACCGATGATGCTCCTGATGTCCTCCTCTTCCAGGACCTGCTTTGGGGTGGCAGGGATGGTGGGGCTGATCG
The DNA here is from genome assembly GCF_000687285.1 of Phaethon lepturus. NCBI lineage: Eukaryota > Metazoa > Chordata > Aves > Phaethontiformes > Phaethontidae > Phaethon > Phaethon lepturus. The sequence goes on from NW_010520304.1 coordinate 2,645, forward strand.
GCGTCGCGGGTGTGCTCGCTTGTCCCCAAGTGCCTAGGCTGCTCTCCAGGTCAGGGCTCGTCCCCGTGTCCCTCGAGGACCCAGCAGTGGTGGCCATGGCAGGGCTGGGGACCGGACTGGTGGCTGCAGGGAGGCTCGCTGTGGCTGTGGC
>NW_010520305.1:0-252 GCF_000687285.1 Phaethon lepturus
CTTGGCGTGGCCCCTTCCAGGGAGGCACATGAACAAATCCCACCTCGGGAGCCCCGTGCTGATTTTTGGGCTGGCACCTGTATAGTCCCTCTCTGTCCGAAAAGCCTCCCCTGGGAGCATCACGCGTCCCTCCTGCGGGCACGAGGGGAGCCGGCTGCGTTCCTCCCCTCCCGCCCCAGCCCGAGCGTGTTGTTACCAACGTTTCTCCTGTACTAAAAAAAGCACAAAATTCTTAATTGTTTCCTGCTGGAG
>NW_010520305.1:362-830 GCF_000687285.1 Phaethon lepturus
CACAGCCGAATCAGAGAGCAGGAGGCGAATTCTCCCGGAGGGGCTGCGCCGAGCCCCGACCGCAGCCCCTGCTGCTCCCATTGGCCCTTTCGTCTGCCCCAAGGGCTGCGCGAAGCCCTGCTACTCACCCTCCTCCTCCTCCCATCAGTGCCTTCATCAGTGCCTGCGGGTGATCGGGGCTGCAGAGCTGGTACCTGGGGCATCCCTCGGGCATCCTCAGGCTGGGGGTCCTGGCTTGTGGGGAATATGTGCAGGGAAACCTCTTGGCATCAGAGACTTTGCTCAGCATCTCCCTTTTGGAAGGATGCTTCTGTGCAACCCTTTTCTTGGGCATGGGGTGTCCTTTGGGACTGGCACGACTTGTTTTCGCCTGCCCAGCTCAGCCGCTGGATGCAGTGTGTCCTTCCCGGCTTCCTCCTGCCAGAAGACCTCTGTCCTTTCCCCCGTCTGCTCTCGTCCTGCCAGCCA
>NW_010520306.1:0-427 GCF_000687285.1 Phaethon lepturus
ACATGTCCAAATCACTCATTGAAAAAGGGACATTAATTTGAGCTGGTCCTTCTGGACCCACAGCTTGTCTGGGGAGGAGCTTGTACCCTCGGTCAGACTCTGCTTCAGGTTACAGGACCCGAAGCGGCACTCCCAGAGGCAGAAGCAGATTCTTCATCAGAAGTATCTGCATTCCTTAAGGGGGAGGGAGAGACTGGCACCGAAGCTGGCGGTGGTGTAATATAACCTTCCAGTCTTTCCTCTGATTCTCCCTTTTCTTTTAACTTAAGACATCTTTGTCCTATACTACATGCTGAACAACAGCGTTTCAGTTTTCCCAGTTCTTTCCCTTTTTCCTTCTCCAGAGCCAGGACAAAGGGCTCCGAAGGGGGTATAGTGAAATTTAAACTCAATAACATCAAAGTGTTATTAAGCAGACATCTTTATT
>NW_010520306.1:640-1033 GCF_000687285.1 Phaethon lepturus
TTTTCCATACCCACTCCCTCCCGGCACTCCCCCCAGATCTTTCCAATGCTGTAAAACACATCCCAATGGACTTCTCTTTAGAATTCCGCCACTCTCTGATCCTCCCATATCTGATACGAATTTTACCATTAATAACAAAGTCCAAGAAACGACAAACCCACAATCAATAACCAAGATATGATAGCAGAGAGTCAAATTACAGTTTAGCAAATCTGTTTCCAAATTTATCAAAGACAGGTAAACGATAAACCAATAATCAATGTCCAAAATGCACTAGCCAAAAGTCAGATAGCAATTAACCTGTTGTGGTTTAGCCCCAGCTGGCAACTAAGCACCACACAGCAGCTTACTCACTCCCACTCCCACAGTGGGGCGGGGGAGAGAATTAGCAAA
>NW_010520307.1:0-1312 GCF_000687285.1 Phaethon lepturus
GTGACTTCCAGAGGTCTGATGGGCATTCTGGGCCTACGGGGGGGTCCTTGAGTGTGCAGAGAGCCTTTTCTAGAGTGCTAATGGGCGCTTTCAGTGCCGTGCACCAGCCTGAGTCTGGCATCTGCATGGGGGAGAGAATCAGAACACTAAAAGTAAGAAAACTCATGAGTTGAGAGAAAGACAGTTTAGCAGGTAAAGCAAAAGCCAGTCACGCAAGCAAAGAAAAATAAGGAATCCATTCACTAAAAAAAGTGAATTGAAAAAAATAATGATATGAGGTTTTCAATAATGGGATGCCCTACATAGCACCTGACTTACTGGCATCAGATGGGATTTACCTTTCTCGAAGGGAGAAGAGGGTCTTTGCTCACACGCTTGCAGGCTTATTTAGAGGGCTTTAAACTAGAATGGAGCAGGGAGGGGGATAATAGCAGGCTTGTCTGTGACAAGCTGTGGGACGACACACCAAGGTTAGAGGGGTGAGGTGCTAGTGAGGGCCCCCAGCCTGTTGCTCTGAGACATGCTAGCTACACTGCAGCACACGTGAAGTCTTACAGAGATGAGCCAAGGGCTCCTGAGGTAATAGGAGCGAACAGAGGAACATGAACAAAAGACCATAAAGGAACCTCTAAGAAGGTGGCATGGCCGATAGCCCAGCTGAAGGGTCTCTACACCAATGCACGCTGCCTGGGCAACAAACAAGAGGAGCTGGAAGCCACCGTGTTTCTAGAAAGCTACAACCTTGCTGCCATTGATGAAAGTTGGTGGAACGAATCCCATGACTGGAGTGCAGCTATTGATGGCTGCAGGCTGTTGGGAAGGGGCAGGCGAGGAAGGAAGGGCAGAGGTGTTGCCCTCTATGTCAAGAAATGGATAGAGTGTGAAGAGTTGCCTCTGAAGAACAGCCATGAGCAGGTTGAAAGCTTATGGGTAAGAAACTAATTGGTGACATCAAGATTGGAGGTGGCCTGGATTGCAGTGATCATGCACTGGTGGAGTTTGCAGTCCTGAGGGATATGGGTCAGGCAAAGAGTAAAGACCTAAAGTTTAGGAAAGCAAATTTCCAGCTCTTCAAAGAGTTAGTCAATAGGATCCTCTGGGAAACTGCACTCAGGGACAAGGGAGCAGAAAAGAGCTGACAAATCTTTAGAGACATTTTCCACAGAGCACAAGAGCTCGTGTTCCCCAGGTGTAAGAAATCAGGAAAGGAAGGCAAGAGACCAGCATGGATGAGTCGAGACCTGCTGGTCAAACTAAAGGGCAAGAAGGAAAAGCACAGGCAGTGGAAGCAGGGCCAGGTATCCTGGGAAAA
>NW_010520307.1:1385-1753 GCF_000687285.1 Phaethon lepturus
GACCAAGGGCAAGTCCTGCCTGACCAACCTAGTGGCCTTCTATGATGCAGTGACCACATCAGTGGACAAATGAAGAGCTACAGATGTCATCTGTCTAGACTTCTGTGAGACCTTTGACATGGCATGCACCACATCCTTCTTTCTAAATAGGAGATGGATTTGATGGATGGACTGTTTGGTAGATGAGTAATTGGTCGCATCCAAAGGGTAGTGGTCAAAGGCTCAATGTTCAGAAGGAGATCGGTGACAAGCGGTGTCCCTCAGCGGTCCATATTGGAACGACTGCTCTTTAATATCTTCATCAATGACATAGACAGTGGGATCGAGTGCACCCTCAGCAAGTTTGCAGACAACACCAAGCTGAGTGC
>NW_010520307.1:2220-2501 GCF_000687285.1 Phaethon lepturus
AAAATCAGACGGATGGAACAGCTCTGCTGTGAGGACACGCTGAGAGAGTTGGGGTTATTCAGGCTGGAGAACAGAAAGCTCCAGGGGGAAAGATATGGCAGCCTTTCAGTCCTTGAAGGGGGCTTACAAGAAAGGTGGGGATAGACTTTTTATCAGGGCCTGTAGTGACAGGACAAGGGATCATGGTTTTAAACTAAAAGAGCATAGGTTCAGACAAGATCTAAGGCAGAAATTTATCACAATGAGGGTGGTGAAATATTGGAACAGGTTGACCCCAGAGG
>NW_010520307.1:2814-4482 GCF_000687285.1 Phaethon lepturus
CACAGCAGTGCTTCAGGGCAGGACCAGGGCAGAGGAGGAAAAGAGGGAGGGGCAGAAAGGACAGGGGAGGGAGAGGGAGACGGGGGTGGTTAGAGGGGAAAAAAAGGCAAGAAGGAGGAAAGGGATGGGGAAGAGGGATGGGACAGGTCCAGGGGAGGGGGGAGAGAATAAAAAAGAGATGGGGGAGGCAGCAGGAGGGGAAAGGGAGAGGGACAAGGAGCAGGGAAAGACTGTATGGCAACAAGGACAGAGGCGTGGGGGAAAGGGGGGAATATAAGGTGACAGAAAAGGACAGCGGAGCCAGAGGGGAAGAAGAGTACAGAGAGGAGGCTGGGGAAATGGAGGAAAAAAACCAAAACAAAACCAAGAAATCAAAAAATAACCACAAATAAAAACCCCAAAGAACCGAGAAATTGTAGCAGTACTCTAAGAAATAAAAAAACAAGAGAAGTTAAAAAACCTAGACATCAAACCAAGAAATAAAAGTTTAAAAAGTAAAAAAGTAAAAAACAACCCTTTAATTAAAAACAAAAGTCAAAATAACCCCCTAAGAATTGAATGCAAAAAAAAAATCAACCCCCAAAAAAAGCAACATCAAGAGATCAAAATAATGGAAGATTTTTTTAAAATAGATTAATTCACAAGAAAATAAAGAAAAAATTAAAAACCACAATTAAGAAATACCCCCTCAAAAAAAAAAAACAACCTGTCATGAATGAGCTATTTAGACTACTTAAAGAACCACTGCCAAAAGTATTAGCAGAAGTGGTTTTATTGAAATACAATGTTGCAAAAGTGTCACTTAACAAAGTTTGATGGCAAAGTTTCCTCTATTACTGTACAGCACAATCATTTGAACAATGATTCAATACTACCAAGGCAGAGTCAAAGTTACCAAGACAAAATCAAAGCTACCAAGACACAAATCATGTTACCATAATATAAAGTTATGCACAATATCAGACACTTACCGAAGTTCTGCTGTTGGTGAAGGTCTTTCTGCCTCGAGGAGCAACCTCGAGAGGTGTCCCAGCTCAAGGGGAGATCACCGCCTTGCAGCCACACTGCATAGCAGGGAGAGCCCAAAGAGGCTCACTTAGGCTGTCATATTTATGGAATAAAGTGGTTGGCTTGTAACCAGATTATATGCAATGGAAAAGGTATGCATGAGACTCCTCGCAGCCACAACTTTTTTCGTTCCGTCAGAAGCGAGTCTTGGAAAAGCCACCCGCTATTCATGTGTTAATCACATGATCCGTGTTCCAAGCTCATATCCATCGAGGCACTCTGCTCCTGTGTGGGTTTTCAGAGAACAGATTGGAACTAGACAAGTTCTTGGCCCATTTACAGCCTAGGCCTTTACCTCCTTTGCAGCCTGTACCAAACTACCTCTAGTTTGGTTAAGGAGTCCAGTGCATCTGTCACACGCCTCCAAGAAATAAATTGAAAAAAAACAAAAAAAAACAAAAACCAAAAGAACCCCACACCCGCAGGAAATCAAAATAAGCCCTGCAAGAAGTTTTTAAAAAAAAAAGTAAAAACAAAAACCACCCCCAAGAAGCCAAAAAACACTGACCCCAGAAATTAAAAACAAATGAAAATAATTCCCAAGAGATTTAAGAATAAAACAAACAGACCGAGAACTTGAAAAAAAAAAAAAAGATAAGA
>NW_010520308.1:0-36595 GCF_000687285.1 Phaethon lepturus
GACACGGCCGGCTCCTCGGCGGGGCTCAGGTGACGAAGCGAGAAGGAAAAGGGGTCCTTCTAGGAAAGGAGAATGACTTCGGGGAAGCAGCTTTCCCGCAGGGGCAGCTCTGTCCCTCTCGCGGCGGCTTATGACAGGACCGGGCCATCGAACCGCCGCCGCCCCCTCCGGCCTACCAGCGGAGCTCTCTGCTAGCCCTCTCCTGGCCTTGCTTTGACTCAGTTACTAGGCTAAAACGCCAAAAGTGCCTCTAGGGCTTCTTTCTATATGGCCTTCTCCCCAAAATACACCCCCAGGACAGGAAGCTATGCATCCCTGTCATTTCCCGTTCTCGTTTGTGAGCACCGCCGCCACTGAGCTTCCCACCCTCTGAGGAACCAGATAAGACCGACTCCCATTGGAGAAATGTGGAGAAATGTAGCTACTGGCTTCCCTAGGTAGCTCAAGTCAAAGTCACATTTGGTAGAAATGACCAACAGATGCATCTTTTCCAACTGATTTTCAACTACCACAGGATATATTTTCTCTTCTTGACATAATGAGTACATAAAAAATATAAAAGGCATTTACAACTAGGTAGAGGTTTATCCCTTTTATTCAGGTCTCTTGCTTTGAGAGATTCCAGTTGTGTTACAGGTGCTCACAGTTTTGTCCTGGGCTTGTAAGAACCTTCACCCATCCTTTTCCACACCGCTTACTCAAATGGTGTCAGGTGGCAGCACTCAGGTTGATCCTCTGCATTGCAAGTGTAACTGCTGCAGGTGGAGCTTCTCTATATGAAAAATAAATTAGTAACTGAAAGACATATACAGCAGAGGATAGGTTTATCAAAGTCCTTTTGATGCTTAGGACAGAACTCTGTTCAGTAAAGACATTGTACAAAGCTTAGGAGGTATGTTTTCTGTCTCTAAACATACTGGGAAAGGGAAGAGATTTGGCTAAGAAGATTTATCTATGCTTGGTTTTGTGTTTCATTAGTTTTTGAAAATGACACACTTTCTATGGATTTATTATTTTTCACTTTTTATATTTTGAAATATCAATAAAGTCAAATGCTATCTCACCATTATTGATGAGTTTATTACAAAGTACCTTAAATATCCAGCTACAATATTCCTAAATGCAACACATGGAAAACAACAGTGAATTTCATTCTTTCTTGAAGTGCCAGCTTCTATGATGACTGGAAACCTCCACAAGCAAAGGAAGTGATAAACCGTGGAGCTGGCTTATCTCCCCTGGTGATAAATTCAACAGAAGGAACTGAACAAGGTGGGTGTTTTGTTGCAGTTGGGGCATGAATACACCTACTAAGGTTAGACATGCAGGTCTTGCCTAGGAACCACAAAACAGTAGGGAACAACTTTCTAGGCTGGTTTTGATGTGTAGTTTCTAGTCCTGTTTACAGGCAAAGTTACACAGGTGAAGTTCAAACTCACCTGTGTAACTTTGCTCTGAAGTGGATTGGTCTCAGCTGTGAAGCTGTATTTTTTCCAAACTGCATTGGATGGGCATGTCTAGTCTTTGCAGAACAAGTCCAATTACTTAGTTTAAAGCTCAGCTGAAGGTTATTTGAACTAACCTTTTTCACTTTGCTTGGAAGCAGACCTCAAAAGCTCAGGGAAATTTAGTGTTCCCCTCATACACACCTTCTACTTCCTCCCAGCTGTTAACTATTGCCTGCTGTCCAGAGTACAGTGCTTAACTGTGTGTAGAGGACTCATGCAGACTAACATGTAATATATATATATATGAATTTAATATATTAACTGTGTCTATGATTGAATTTAAGTTGGAGAATTCAGTGTCAGGATAGACATTGGTTTCAAGTTGTTTTGCTGGGTGTTTGCACATAGGTCATGTGCAAGACTTGCTCTGATTTCTGAACTCTCTATCTAGAGATGGGATGGGGGAAAAGGAATTTTATACAACCCCTACGGTAAAGTAAAACTAAAAGGGAATTTTCATACCTTTGACCAGGAAAATTCTCTCTCCTTTTCAAAGGGGATCTCCTCTACAGCGAGTTGTTGAAGTCTGTACAGCTACAGTGTTTTATAGAGCATATAAACACAAAATTGGCTTCTGGCCTGTAAAACTAAACTACTTCTATATTAAGAGGCTATTTACAGAGGGATTGTGATCAGACCTACATGTGTAACTGCCAAGGAAATTCCTGGTGACACCTCAAACATGTTCCTAAAACTTGTGCTCTTCCTTTTTGGTTCTCTCTCTCTCTCTTTGTATTTGTAATGAGCTCTGGAAGCCCCCACTGGGAATGGTTCATAGTGCTTGTATTTTTAGGTATGCTTTGCCTTTTCCTTGCCATCTTACTTCCCCTAAAGACTTATCTGTAGTCAAACAGGGATGTTTTAAAAGGCTTTCAAAAATGAGACATAGAACCCCAAACAATCCAATATGCAGCTGAACTACATTTGCTGTTACACATGAGAAAATTAGTGTGCTTAATATACTGTTCGGTATGGAACTGAGCTATGCAATCCCATTATCTTCTTACTACTTTATCTTTACAAATAGCTTTGATAAATTAGCAGTTCACTTAACAGCAAGCAATGTTACATGTATAAATGATACTTTGCTTATTAACCTAAATCTCCTGACACCATAAAAATGTGATTATCATTCATTCTTGGGATATTCTTATTCTATAAATATACGTTTCCTGTTGGAAAAGAAAAGAGCTTCCAGTTTTCATGTCCATCTAATTAATCAGTTCTCCCTCCTGTCTTTGCCTTGCTTCTAGTTGAAGGGTACAGGAGATCATGAGAAGCTAGCTGCTGACAAAAGAACAAGTATGGCTGTAGGCACAAAGTAGCCTTGGGCTGTTCCAGAGTTTTCAAGATACTTGCTGAAGCCTGAGTTTAGAATGTAAGTAATAATTCTGATTCTTTTTTTCTTGTAGAAAAGTCAGATACTAGGGGTTTATTCTAAATCAAGCTTTCTCAGAGAACTCAAGGAGTCTGAATCATATTTTCATGATGAACTTCCTCAAATCTTAGAGATGGGGGATTTTAAATGCAATATAACCCTTTGGTTCTGTAGAATTAAGGAGAAGGAAACTGCCTGAAGTACTCAGTTTTATCCCTTCTTTATTTATTCTTGCCCTAATGACAATGGGCTAAGTTCCACAAGTACACTGAAAAAACTTAGTCCTAAACTCGTAGAGGTCCAAAGTTCTTATCTTGAAAGGGTATGCATGCAAGTGGTAATTCATTGACTTCAAAAACTGTCCCATATGTTTGCAGAACACGAACCAAAATACAACAAACACAGGTGTTGCAATAAAGTGTCCTGGAGAGGGTTTTCTCCTTACCATTAGGTGTTTGATTTTTTTCCAAAAACTAGAAGTTCTTTAGTGACTCCCATGTTCCTTTCCTGCCATATACATGAAATAACAAAAGACTGGATTACAAGGAAAGCAAAAAACATTCATTGCTACTCAATTTTTTCTGTTACATACACACACAGGTGTTCTAGGTCTCTTCTTTCCCTCTTATGATATGTGAAACATAGGATATAAGATATATATCACATAAGATATATATAATAGCTCTTACAGGTTTTAATAAAAAAACAGAAGTTTTTTACATATACACACACACACATATATTTAGTTTCAGCATGTGTACTACTTTATGGAACATAAAACTGTAACACCTGGAAACTGGTAGTTAGCCAGAGCAGATAACAGGGAATTAGGCTATTAATCTGCTTAACAAGGGCACATGCCAAAGTAGTTTAAATTGTGCTAGTTTGTAATTCTATTCTTATATAAGAGGAATTCAAATTTAGCAAGACATGCAGCGGTAAAAAAGAGTATAAGCATACTAGTTGATTCAAAGTCCAAATCCAAGTGCAGCTACTGTCCTGTTTCAGTGCTTCAGCCATTAATATACAGGTTTATGGTCCAATGTGAGCTGGGTTTACACCAGCTGGGATGATAGATATACTTTATTGGTGTGCAAACCTGCATATTTCAACAGATAATCCATCTTGGTTTCTGTTCTGTTGTCTGATCCTTTATTGGCATATTAGTCATGAGAGTCTGCTGTTATCATACTATGAAAATACTATTAGTTTTAATTTTTTTTTTTTAATTGGACACTGGTGTTGTCCACTGACTTTTTTATTTTGTTTTGAATAGCAGGAAAACAACTGTCCTGTGGACATGCTAGAAATTTTGCCACTCTGGTGCTCATTTACTGTAGAGCAGGAAATTCGCAGAGACTTGGTGACCTTTGAAATTGTAGGTCAATATTATTTGGCCTTCGAACATCTATTGCAAGAATATGCTGTGGATTTAAACCAGGGGATTAATAATTCATTTGTAAAGTATATTTTATGTGAAAAATTTTGCAGATAACAGGTCATAATCTTGCTCTTACTTGATTGATACTTGATTCTCCCATGCCAAGGGAAGATTTTTAAATTGGTGAAAAAAATGGTGGCCGCAACTTTGCATTAGACTGAAGATACATAGATAGGTAATGAAAGAGAAGCAGAGTGGTGATAGTTCCACAACAGCAGAAATATCTTCATGTTTTGTTCCTTTGTCTAAAACAATGATAGTTCCTTGCTTTTCAGATAAAACATGATTTAATCTGGACAGTGAAAATCTGTGCAGCTAAATGAAAATATGGCTGTAGGCCATGTAGCCGTTCTGTATAAGTTTAATATCGTTAGCATGAGCAACAACAGCAAGGTGCATGAAAACTAAGTATGTGTGAGGCATTTGTACTATAGTTGACAATGTATGCTGTTTTGTATTCACTGCAATAGCTGTATCAGACTACTATACACCTTGTAAAACATGCACAATCATGTCTTTATTTTGCTGCATAGGGATACACAGGATGGTATTTGATTATTACAGTTCGTCAGCAGTCTCAACTAAGCTGTTGAGTGGGTCTTGGATAGCTAGCCAGCTGGCTGGGTGGGATAAACCAACCAATTTAACAGCACTTATATTACTCTCTTCCCCAGAGATGAAGTCTATAACTATTATTATTTTTTTAGAAGATTTGGAGGTCAGTACATTCACAGAAGAGTCAACACCAAACAACCTTCTCCAATCTGGCTGTCAGTTGTTAGCCCATAAAATTCATTATTACAGAATGTTAAATACTGCTTAGCCAGTGACTGGATGGTGAGGGATTTTCTGGATATGAATAAAATACCACCTTCTGACAGCTATGTGTGTAGTCAGGGAAAGACAGGTTGCACTGGTAATCGGTCAGATTATTCTGAATGATGGAAGCACTGCCATCTTGTGGATAATTCGAGGATGTGTAGAATTTTTGCTTATTTTAGAAATACAAGATTTATATTTGTGTAGGTTAATAATTGCAGGAAGAAAATTTTGGTATTGCTATAAGCAAGGAACAAATGTGAAAAGAACATAATTTCCAAATGCATGTTGGTTCTTTAGCTAATTATGTGTATATATCATGTGTTTATATTACACAGTTTAGTTGTTTCTTCCTTTTTTGTTGCTTTTCTTAAGTTAAGGAACATACTTTCTACCTATGGAATTTAACAGTAACAAAAAGGGAAGCTTAAATCTCTTTTCTGGTGTACAATTCTTTGTCTACTAGAAAAATACCCCCAAAACCCCCTAGAAAAACAGAGCAAACAAACAAACCTATTGTCTCAAAGATTCCTTTTAGAACAGATTGCTTAACTGTTGTATCTTTGTATCTCTGTCACTGAGGAATACTGTGTGGCCTATTGCTATCATGCTTGTCTTCAGTCCTGTTATGGATGTTGCTGGTTCACAACAAATTATTGAACGTTTATTAACTGAGAGCTAGGAAGGGTTGTGAGAAGAGATTATGCACAACTGTAGAAATGTCTAGCTCACAAACTGGATCTAGCTGGCCTTATTTCAGGCTGTGTGCTGTTAGGTACTGAAAATAAATAGGTGTTTTCTGTTGTGTACATCTCTAATGGTCAAAAAAATAAGCATGGGGAAGGATTATTTGGGGATGTAGACAACGACATAACTCAGTAAACTTGATTAATTTAGACCTATTTCTTTGTGCAACTCAGAAAAATAACATTTGGAAGATGTCAGGCGACGACTTGTTACCCTATTGCTATTGCACAAGTATGCTGGCTCTAGCTGGGAGTAATGAGCTGTAAGAGGTGTTCTCCAAACACATCATAGAATCATAGAATGGTTTGGGTTGGAAGGGACCTTTAAAGGCCATCTAGTCCACCCCCGCCCCCCCTGCAATGAGCAGGGACATCTTCAACTAGATCAGGGGTGTGTATATATATATATATATATATTAAAAATTATGTGTAATACCCAAAGAGTTTACTTTTAGAGTATGCTAGAGAGAAGAAGAGAGGAAGAAAGGGCATCTTCCCTTTAGAAAAGGGAATTAATACAGCAATGTCATGTGGTGAGACTCCTAGAGCTAGAAATCATATCTCCTTTTTCCTAGACTCCTTTCATCTACACAGTTTTACATATTGTGAACTATTTACAATGGCAGCAGACCAACAGGAAAATAAAACAAGTAGGTCCTTATTTAGAAATCATATCTACATACAGCAAGTTAAGTGCATAACTGAATGGAAACAGTAGTTAAGCATTACTAGGAACAAAAAATGTTAGTCATTTACACCGTTGAGAGCGCTGTGTCAAGATGCAGCTCTCCATGAGAGGACTGAAAAGTGGTATGAAGTCATTAGAGTACAGCTATTTTATGGGTTGAAGCTGAAGAATGTATTGATGTTTTTATGGTATTTTGTTAATACTGTATGCCCAAACAGAACAACAACAAGTGTTTTGAGACTGGATGGTACAACATGAGGAATGGGGACAATAAACTTCGCACATCTTAAGTATTAATACTTTACTGTAGGTGTCAAGTACCTCAGGGTGTTTCTGTTGAACATATCAGAATGGTTAGTTGGAACCCAGACAGAAAAACAGAACAAAATGCTTGGGATGAACTAAAAGATAGTCCTGAAAAGCAGAGAAGAATAAGGTAGAAATGTGGGCAGACTACATCCCCAGAGTTTGAAATGCCTAGAGTGAAATAAAGCTGTAAGTAAAAAACATGAGCATAAAAATTCAATCAAAAACAGTTTTGCCTTGCTTATGATTTGTCCCTCCTGTTTCTAATTAAATGTGACTCTGTTTTGAAAAAAAGCACCCCCCTCAAAAAAAACCCAAAAAAACCAAAAAACCCCCAAAAAAACCCAACCAACCAAAACCCACCCTAGCATGAATCACTGCAGTCAGTTTTGGTCACAGTTTTTGAACGGAAAACTTGCATCCCAGCCAAAGCCAGTCACTCAAGTCAGTGCAGTACTGAAGGACTGCAGTAGATGTTCTGGGTATGCCCTAGTTCAGGGAAAGGCTTCCTCATTTGGCTAGGAGTATCCACAGAGAGAAATTTAATAGCTACTACAGACAACTTGTTTCCACAATACTTTTTGCTGTTAATTTACCCATGTGGATGATCTCTAAGAATAAAAGAATTGAAAGCTATTCTTCGGAAGGGTAAAAAAGCAGCTCTGAAGTCCAGTTAAAAGCAAAAAAGCCCAAACCTTTCTCTGACAGCTGAAGTTAGCAAACATGCAGACTCACCCTTGCAGGCTATTGCTCCTTGGGCTGCTTTTTCTCTGATGGAAAGCAGAGGGCAAGTAAGTATTAAAAAAATACACAGATGATGTTAATAGTTTCTCTTGAATGAGACCCTATAAGCAGTTTCACAAGGTAGCTGTGTCTGCACAGGAGCCAGAGGTATTTTGCTGGAGAAAGATCCCTGTGTGCCTTGTTCCTTTTCTCAGAGGAAAAAGCTTATGTATGTTATTTAAAAACATACAAAGGGTCTGACAGGCAGGTTCTGTCAGTTTTACCTCTGGTGCTTTAAGCTGCTACTTCCCCATCTGTCTTTGTCTCTGAAGAAGGTTACTTTTCCTGTCAGCTCTTCAGCTCCCTCTGTTCCCTGTGTAAGGTACTAGCTGTGGTATTGTATTTACTGGTGAATTAATCAATTACAGCAGACTCTGAGCAATGACATTTGAGTAGTTTTACAGATTTGCTTTTCTGGATTGTTAAGGGGGAATAGCTTTTCAGAGAAGGGAAGACTGTATGTGATGGTAACAGTTTAATCAAGCGCACCCAAGTTCAAATGGTCGTATGTTAAATGACATAAGACCCCACCTGCCGTACCGTGTCTGGCTCTAGAGCCCTCAGCACAGGAAGAACATGGACCTGTTGGAGAGGGTCCATAGGAGGGCTACAAAAATGATCAGGGGGATAGAACACCTCTCCTATGAGGACAGGCTGAGAGAGTTGGGGTTCAGCCTGGAGAAGAGAAGGCTCCAAGGAAACCTTATTGCCGCCTCCCACTACTTAAAGGGGGCTTATGAGAAGGATGGGGACAGACTTTTTAGCAGGGCCTGTTGCAACAGGACAAGGGGGTTTTAACTAAAAGAGGATAGATTCAGACTAGATGTAAGGAAGAATTTTTTTTTCCTAATTTTTCTAATTTTTTCCTGATTTTACTAATTTTTCTTCCTCTTTCTTTACCACCCTCCAACAAGGGTGGTGAAACCCTGGCACAGGTTGCCCAGAGAGGTGGTAGATGCCCCATCCCTGGAAACATTCCAGGTCAGGTTGAGCAACCTGATCTAGTTGAAGATGTCCCTGCTCATTGCAGGGGAGTTGGACTAGATGACCTTAAAAGGTCAGCCCAAAGATTCTATGATTCTACGGTGACCTGTAATTGATTTTTAGCTGTAAATGTGGAATTAATCCACCGATTCCAAACTTCTTTTTAATCTCATCAAAAGTGGGTTTTGTTGTTTAGTTTTGTGGTTAAATAGTTTGTTGAAGCTCTAAGAGAAGATAAATCTGGAACAAACAAGCAGTACTGCAATAGCAGGTTAAAAAAAGCAAAGAACCAAAATAATTAAAGAAATTACTATCTGGCTCTTAGGTAATGGTACTATGATTAGCATATGAAACCAACAATTTACATTAACTTTTCTAAAATTGCATTTGGAAGAAGGTTAAAATTAAAATAATTAAAATAACTTTTAAAATGTTGTAGTTGCAAGGATTTAAGAATATCTTGCAAATGTTGCAGAGAAAGCAGCAACAGAACAAGAACGTTGATGCTAGAGCATGGTCAGCAAAACCCCTGGCATTAGACAAATCAGAAGATATGTTGTCCTTGCTAAAAGGCAAATGAGATAATTGTGAAAACACAGCTACATCAACAAAAATCAGAAGACTTGCAAGGTAACTGGTCAGAGTCAGTTAAAAAAAAGTTATAATTCTACAGAGCTGAAGTAAAAACCACTTAGAGCAATGTGATATCAAAAAGGCACTGGTATTAGCCGCCCTGTGTACTGATTTGCAAAGTATTAGTTGAATTAAAAGTAATTTTATTTTTGAATTTTTATAATACTGCTGGTTGCCTAACAAGGTATTAAGCTCTTTTTGCAGCTCTTTCAGCCAAGCTACCTACTACAAGGTCATCTGCCTCTTTGCTCTAATATACATCCATTCTACCCTGCTTCTCAACTAATATTTTCTATGCTTTCAAGTTGTTTTCCTAGAGGAGAGAAAACAAACCACTTTATAACAGAATGCTGACGGACATCCAAACAAAACTGCAGCACAGGAGAGATCTCCCCCTTTCAGTACTAGTGGGGAAATTAGAATTATTTTATGAAATTGATATTTTAAAACTAGGTTTGTGATATTTATTGCTGAACATGTCTTGTTCTTTACAAATAAGATACCCTTATTTACATTTAGTGAAGGCAAGAGGTGCTTTTTTCTAATTGAGAACAGCTGAGTATTGGTGCTGTAGAGGACAATGATGTGCTATGTGCTAGCACTTATTTTAAATCTTGTAATGATATTCAATTGTCATTACACAGATACTATGATGCTCAAATGCTCAGGACCAGATTTTGCTATTTAAAATTCTATGTCCCACTAGGTTCCTGATTAAGCACTGACTGCGCAGAGCCTAGCAATATGTCGCATCTGGGGTTTGAAGTCTGCTAGTGATTTGCATGTTCAAGCTGGAAAGCTGAAAGATACAAAGCAAGTTAGAATCATAGAATACTACTAGATTGGAAGAGATATCTGGAGGTCATTTTTTCCAGCTACCCATTCAAACCAGGACCAACATCAATGTTAGATCCAACTTTGTCAAGATCATGCAGCAGAGAATTACACAGCCGGAATTAGAGTTCTGACATTCCTTTGATGTAAAACTGCTAAACAAGTCACAAGAATCTGTTTCACATACTCCATCTGTGAAGCAGAGATAATTTTTGCATAAATACCTGTAAAGTATTTTGATCTCTCTGGGTAAAATAAAAGCTCTAGACAGGAGTAGTTCACTTCAGTACTAGGGTAAAATGATCTTTTTCTCCTGTTCTTGAAAATGTGGAGGAAGTAAAAAAAAAAAACTTACATTTCCTGTCAATATCAATGAAGATTAAAAGTACTGCTAATATCCTTTTCATTGAATAAATAGGTCAGATTCACCTTTTCTAGCATTCTTGCTGTTCAGAGGTTGAATTGACCTTTTTGCTGTTTTGCCACTTAGGGGAGATGCTGTGTTTGTGACTGCAAAAGTTCTGAAAGCTTCTACTTCTGTTCGGTTCATGAAACTATTCACATCAGGGAGAGCAGAAATACGATCTCATGACATTATTTATATGAACTGAAACAAAAAGGTCATATTCTAGCTGTGCTGATTTTAGTCTTCTCCCTGGACACTGATGAATAAATAAGGAGACTTGAATAGTGCATGTTAGTGACAATGGTTGAACAGGCAGCTAAATCCAAACAAGAATCCCCATGCTGAAAGCAGAGTTGCATGTACTGACTGGGCAAAAGGTTGCAGTTCTCTGGGTTTCTGTAGTATTGCTAACACAAGGTTTAAGTCTTCTACATGTGCAATTAATTCTCAAAACACTATCTGAAATCCCTTCTTGTTTTACTAGCCCTCGGTCCTGTTGCAAAGGTGAGGAAATCCACAGAACATAATTTGATCATCATCATAATGTCAGTCAATGACAAGAATAGAGATATATTGTTATATCCTCTGCCTTGTTCCAACTCACTTTCCACCCTTCCAGAGCGGATTGGCAGAGCAAGGCCAGGGCAGGCATATCAACTGGCACAGAATATGGAGGCTAGGTATGAAATACAGAGATTGGGGCATATGTGAGAGATTTTGAATAGCAGAATCAGGGCAAAGGATGCCAGGAGGATTGGTGAGGGACCACCTTTAATATCTGCTACCCACCTTTTTAGTTTTCTGAGCAATAATTTAGCCGTGATTTGGCCATGACAAATTTCCTTTCAGGGTTTTTCAGTTTCTTCCTCCTGCCTCTGAGCTATTTGTCTTCTGCCTTGCTGTTTTGTTCTTTCTGGTATTTGCAATATTTCCTAATTTATTTTCTTCTGGTAATTTTAATTGTTATGCTGTTTTACTTCCCTGCCAACTTATTAATGGCAAGACATGTAGAATAATCACGTTTGTCAGGAATAAGTCAGGTTTAATGCTTCCTATAATTAGGCAAATATTTAAGTGTAGATGTAATGCTTGCATTTCCTGATACACCTCCTCAGCTGAATAAACAAAAGTTTTATCAATATTCTTTATTTGCTTTCTATCGATTGACTTTCAGAAGGTGAAACAGTTCAGGCAAATCCCTAATGAATGTGGCCATTAGTCTTTCTTTTGTCTGGACTTTTGTTTTTTGGTGGCTTAATACAGTACTATCATGCACATGTGGATTAAAACCCCAGAAGATTCTATTAAATAATTAACAAAAATTCCATTTCCTATTGCCCCCCTGTTTTTTTTTAAGATACGTTTGAAATGATGATTGGATACAATTTATAACCTCTGATGTTTCTCGATCACAGCTCACTTACCTTCTGTACAAGAAATGGTTTCCATTATTTGTCCAGTAACTGGAGCTGAATTTACTGACAATAATCACAATAATTTTTTTTGTATTTATTAAAATGGTACCATGTTTGCTTTTCTTTTTGTCCTGTAGCTTCGTATCTCTCAAAGCATGCATGTCTTGAAAAACAAATATCTCTCTCCTGAGTTCAGAAGTTCTTAGGTACATATGGTCATGTTTAAAAGTGCTATCTTACCTACAGTCAATACAATGCATTACTTACTTCCATCACTTGATGACTTGCCAGTTCTGTTCTCAACTTGCATCACAGAAGACACGTTTTTATAAAGCAGTGCAATATCTCAACCATTTGATGTGCCTTATTAATTTCAGCAGCCTCCTCATTTATTAAAAGTCCTTCGTTGTCTCCAGTTTTATTCTTTTCATGATTCGTTCTAACCCATTCAATTTTCTCTTAACTGATCTGACTGCACTAATTCATTCTGCATTTTGGCTTCTCTTCTCTTTGCTGCAGTAACAGACTTTATATTTGTATTCTGTTGCTTCCATTACTCAATTTTCTTTCAGTCTTAGATTCATGATTAATCCCTGATTGCTTCCTATTTCTTGTATTCTCTCCCAGAAATTTTTCTATACAGCTGATAATACCCTGGCTTGCAAAGGTGTGTTCACAAAACATTCCATTTCATTTTTGTCAAACTTAGATGAGAAATTACAGAAATGACAATTTTTTGACAAGCCAATTAGAGTCAATAATTCCAAATGGCTAGCACTCTAAGTAGAGGTTACTCTACTCAGTCTGAATTGGAGGCTACTAATGTCACTGGTTCGTGTTTAAAACTCGAATGAAGTAGAAAGATAGTGCTTGACTGTCTAGTTGTGGCACAGCTAGTCTATTAATCATGGGTCTGTATTGGTTTTTCCTTGAAATGCATTCCAGTGTATTTGCCATTTGTAATAATAGCTTGGTGCTTTTTGTACCAGGTGTTAAATTAGGTGAGCTTTACACTGCCTGATACTGAATAGCTTTAGTATACTACTGAAACGCAAAGGGGGTTAACAGGGCAGATGGACAGCTACTCTACTGCAAGTGCTCACCCCAGGGGAGGACAAAAGGTCAAGAATCTACTGCAACCCTTTCACGTGTTTCCTAAATTAGGAGAGCTGTTTACTCTCCACCTCTTCAGACCAAGACTTCTGGCCTATGGGGAGAATTAGTTTTTCATTTGGATGTACTGTCTACGCTGTGCTAACTATTGGAGCTAGGAACAACTTGTCCCCAGCTGATCCTAAAACATAGCAGGAGTTGTGAGATGACTTCTACTGAATTAACAGAGCAACTGTTTGTCATCAGACACCTATTGCCAAGCCTCTGTCAAATGAACCCTGTTGAATCTGCCTCTGGTATTCTATATTCGATTTCTTCCATATTATCCTTCTTTCCTCCTTCATCTCCTTTTCCTCCTTCATCTCCTTCTCCTTCATTTTTCTTATCTATTTGCTACAGGTAGTAGTGCTATGGCCAGGTAAGCAGGAATTATAAGTTTCTTTAGCCACAAGAAAAGTGTAGTGACTGGCTGGAGTATCTCATCTTGCTCATGCTGTTAGTTTTCAAAATGAGCAAATCAGACGTTAGCATTGTATTAGCCAGTGCTAAGGTAAGACAAGTCAGGACTGTGTGATGATAGGAGAGGTGTAATCATTATGACATATTACAATTTTAAATTTCTCATATCGTGCTATAGGACAGGGTTATGTAAAACTTGGTGGGGAGGGACTAAACCACTGCAAAACTGCAGAGTGAGGGACTATCCCAAGGATATGAGTTGACAACTCAGGAAAGCCTCTCTTAGAAAGCTGGTATTCTTGGGAGAGTAGATTACAGAATGAGCACCATTAATAGAGCAGTTTGTTGCAATAGAATAACAAGATCCTAATGAAGATCTTCTACATATCATTGATGTTTGGCCTGGTTAGGCACTTGGATTACGTTTTGAACCACTCTGCTAGATTTGTTTTGACATCTGTCTTCCTTTTTGCTTTCTGAGAGGGTTGTGCTCAATGGAAAAGGTGTTGGATTTAGAGTTTAGGAAACTCTGTGATGACAAATAGCAACTTGTAAGGGTTGATACATTTTCTTTTCTTTTTTTTTCCCCCCAAATAATGAATTTTTTTGCATGTTTGAGGAGTGAAATAAATTCTCTACAAATTAGCAGAATAGATGAAAAATTGGTCTCTTTAGATTCTAGCTAAACAAATGTGTTTAATTTTACAGAACTTCCAATTAAATGGGACACTGTCAGTACCAATTTACTATTTTAAAAAAATGTGGTTTAGCATGTCTGCCCTGTAAACAGTCAGTTTACTTTTTCTTTATTGTGTCTGGAAATTTGCAGGCAAAAGGAGACTGCTAGTTGTAAGTATCCCAGGAAAGGGGATATGGTTGCATGTTACCTGCTGGAGATTTACAAGTCTGCTCTTCATTTTCCAGCTGTTATCAGAGGACAAATAAAAGACTTTACCTTAGGGAATCCTTTCTAAATAGATTCAATTTATGTTCCTAGCATTTCTACAGAAAAGGGCACAATACCTCAAAAATTACTTAATTCTGAAGAGGCTTGTGTTGCTGCCTTCTTACACCATTGTGTGTTGATGAGTTGGGAAGAGGTAGCTGGAGTATAGAGCAGATTAGGCTCATTTAACTGGGGGCATTGAAGTTAGGGAGATACCTGTCAAGTCCTAACTTTCTAAGTTAGGTACCAAATTTGATACCAAAAAGTGTGATTTCTCTACTTTGTGGAGTTCCCTGTGGTGATTTACCTTCATTCTAATCCATGAATCATAAAAAATATTGAATATTAAATATTTGCCCTATACAAAAAGCCAATAGATTTGAATAAGGAAGAAAGCAATGTGGTTCTAAGTTATTCTAGTTCTCATACCATTTATAAGAACAGACTTTATATTGTTGTTGTTGTTGTTCTTTATAACTAAGATACAATTTTCTATAATACTTTACTCAATAATTCATTAAAATCCTTACAGGAAATGTCTTTGTATTATAATATTACATAAATAACCTGGGTTAATAAAACTGTTCTTTGAACCTGTGTGAACAATTTTATCATTTGAAGTGTGCTCATGAAGTTTTTAGACTCTCAAACTAGTTTAATTTAATCCAGTAACTAACTTACGCGTTCTGTAAATCAGTCGCCTTCCCCGAGTAGCTTTGCTCTGCAAGTGGAAGAGAAGACATCATCTTAGGTATGCTTCTAACATGGGCTTTAATTGCTGTACTATTCCATGTGACAAGTCAGGTATCTTTAATACCATAATTTTACTGACTCTTTAAATGTCTCTGAACATAGTTGCTGCACATAACACAGATCACAGTTTTGGTGTCCAGCTATTTGAATGCCAAAGTAAGATGGTAGTTTGTAAATAAGATGCTCATGGTAAGGAAGGAAATGGAATTCTTAGACTGGTGGAAGGAAAACTTTCTATCTTTCTGACATAGTGCAATTCTCATTTCCTTTCTCCTGAATACTGTTAAATTTTGATCTGTTACTGGTCTTGTATTGGGTTGCATCAGTAACATACCTTGTAGAACTAGATTTGGGAGGAAGCCTGCGGAGAGGGAAGTTGGAACCACTTTATTGGCAAGCTGTGTGGGTCAGACTGTTAGAAGAAGACACAAAAGAGATGGTTTAGTTACATAAGGGGGTAAAACATACATTAGAATTCAATGAGCTACATGGATATCATCTTCATTTGCTTATAACAAATGCCAAATTTACCATTTCACTAGGATACACAGAAGCTTAGATGTCTAATTTTTTTTTTAACTGCTATATTGTCTTTTAGAGCACATAAGTACAGTTCACTTCTGGCACACTTCCATTGTGCTGAGTCCTAAGTCTGCCATAACAGAATGTCAACAGTGGAACTTCAATGAGAAGTACCTCTTGTACTGATTTTTTTATTTCAGCAATGAAGATTACTGAAAGGAGATGGGGTTTCAACTGCACCAAATAGAGCTTTTGATGCCTAAACATCACTAAAAGTTATACCACTGAAAATTTTTTATTCTCCCTTAGGTTTTCTTAACAAAACCTATATAAGAATTAAAATCAGAAGCACTTTACAGCTGATCAGGCCTGTAGTTCCTAATAGTTACAGTTTTATCATTGCTAAGTTATTTATATGTGAATTCCGCTGCAGATGGATGTTGCTCACTGTTTATGTGGTGTTTATCAATGCAAATGCTGTTGTTTGGTGTTGAGCACCATCCTTTAGTTGAGGTCAAGATTTGAAAGAACATCAAAAAGATTGTTATTTCTATTTGTAATGCACCTGTTATGTACAGGATAGAAACTTTCATCAGCCGGCCCACTTCATATAGGAGAAGGACTTCTTCATGTAGGAATTAAAAGAATTAAACAAAAAAAACCCCAAATGTTTTAATAAGAAATTGTTGCTAATGTAGATTCCAGGCGTTCCTTAGAGGATGGAAAGGAAAGGTTACTGTGACATTCTGAAAAAGGCGATGTAAGTGTGAAATACAGATGAAAGTGAGTGAACAGTTGGAGGTTGTCATTTAGGTAGTGCTGAACTAAACTATCTAACACTTAGAAATGCCTCTGTACCAAAGAAGGTGGCAAATGCATTACCAGTTTTTAGAAGGACTTTGGACAAGATGTGGAAAATCCGTGACTGGTGAGTCTGATGTCTGTACAGGGCAGTGAAGCCACAGGTAAATATAATGTATTCAGGAAGAGCTAGTGTAGCTTCTGCAGGGGACAGTCATGTCTCACAACTCTGCTCTAGTTCCCTGAAGGAATCACTTGTGTGCTTGACAAAGGTGATCAAATTGATGTTGACTTTAGAAGGCCTTCAGGAATCCCCCCAAAATACTTAAAGAAACCAAACTGCCGTAGGATAAAAGGAAAGGTCTTCACATAGATTAGTAACAGTTGAAAAGATAGGAAACAGAAAGTAGAAACAAATGTTCTGTTTTCTCAGTGTAGGATTTTCACCAGGCAAATTCCACTGAGATCTGCATTAAGGCCCATGCTGTTCAATGTAAACAATCTAGGAAAGAGGGAGGTGGCAACATTTGGTGTTGGCATTAAGCTGTGCAGAGCAGTAAAAAAGAAAACTTGCTGCAAAGAAGAAAGGTCTCATGACATTGAGTGATAAAATGGTAGATTAAATTCACTGTAGAGCAAGGTAAAGCAACACAGATGAAGAAAATCATGCTTAACTTTATATATGTGATGAATTAGCTGAATTAGCTGTTACCAGTTAGGAAAGAGATACTATAGTTATGAATATTTTTATGAAAATGTAAGCACAGTGCTCTGTAGTGATTAGAAAAAAGCATATAGGTGTTAGGAATTATAAAGATGGAATAGGGAACAAAACAAACACTGTAACTTTCCTGATCTCAGGAGTCAATAGCAGAAAGAGAAACAAGGAGGACTGAAGTTACAGAATGAGTTCCACATGAGAAGTGACTACAGACCTAATGACTCTAACAGTCTGTGAAAATCTGCTGATGGGGAATACAATAGGATCTATAAAATGATGAGTGGCATTAAGAAAACAGATAGGGTTCAAGTGATCATTGTCTTTTCTGGTCTGTGAAAGGAAGGGCATTAAAAGGAACTGTCAGGAGGTTCAGAACAAACAAAAAAATGTGTTCACGCAGTGTGCATCTGAACTGCGGAGTTTGCTGCTGAAGGATGTTGTGCATGTCAAGAGGTTTGCGCAGGTTCAATGTCATGAAAGAAAACCCATGTAAGTTCATTAAAAACAATGATAATACTTCTAGCTGATGAAGTTAGTTCTCCAAGTCACAGAGCCCTGGAAGTTGGAGGCGTATGGGGATGCATCACTGCATGTTTGCTCTGATCTTATGCGCTCTTTCCTAAGCATCTACTATTATACCAGTACTGGAGAGAATAAATGGACTATTTTTATCTTCTCAGACATGGAAGACTGCAGAGTAATTTTGGTAAGCTGCTAATTTGTGTTTGTACAGTATATAACTAGCTAGAACCTAAGCAAGCCCTTCTGTGTAAACTAGCATTTGGTGACATTAAGATAGAGAAACACACAGATGCTATACTGTGGGACATGGACAAACAAGAACACGACACATGTATCTGTAAGATACAGAAGACGTGTAAGAATGGTGAGGCTGTGACTAAAGGTTGAATTCTGTAGTATTCTCTGAGGTCTTATTCTCAGTTAAAGTATCTTACTGATATCATCAGGGAATTGCTCGAGCTAAAATTAAGTTTGGAGATGTCAATGCAAGAAAGACAGGGAGACTTTTGTCTCCTACCCTCTGGTAAACCTATGTAATTCTTTTGCCAGTACAGTTTTCTATTTCAGATGACAGAACCTTTAAGCATTATGGTTGATGACTGGGACAAATGTGGGGATCTGCTGGTAATCAGAGCTGTGCAGCAGAAAATTAGTGAGAAGCACGCTCCCGAGGAAGTGTAGGCCATAGAACAGCAGAACAGAAAATAGACATGTTCCCTGCTAGCACTAGGTTGTCTAGAGGATGTGCAGGCTTTGTTGTTTCTGTGTGACACAAAGCTACAAACATGTTCTTCCAGAAGGGGAAATAATTTATTCTACAGAGAGGATGAATCTGTTTGACCTTTTTGGAGGAGTTTGTTCTGCTGTGGAATTGATGTGGTATCAGTCATAATATTGGCATTATATTATATTATATTATTACTTTTAATGTTCTGGATGTGCAAATTTTCTTGGATGGCAGGATTTTTTTAAACTCTACCCACAGGACAAAGGTGGCTGAAGTAGCTGCTTTGACCTTTTAGATGACTAGAGGCCTTTCTAATGACTAAAGGGTTTTTTTTCTGCCAGTTTTCCTATGCTGAGCAGGTAGTATGATAGACGACTTGCCCTTTTAAAACTGTTTTTTCCTGAGAATCATAACGGTAGTTTTGAGAGGACTTGGATAGCTGTTTTTTCTTCTGTTGCATGAATGTTTGTTTCCATTGGGAAATTTTCACTCCTTCCCTTAGGTGTCACTATTTATCGCTGCTAGACTTCCACAGGCTCCATATTTGGCTGAATGGCACAGTTTTGCTCTACACTTCAGGCGCCTTGGCAAGTGTAGTGTGTATAGCCTGCTCTGCCAGTCTGTGCTGCCTCACATACTTGTCTCCCTCCTACATCAGGGAATAGCAGTGACAGCCTGTGTAAGGTTGCTACCAGAGATCTATATTAGTGCAATGTTATAAAAGAAATTACTTGCCAGTAATTTCTCAGTGTGGGTTATGTCTTAAGATGGGGTTAATATTTGTATATACTTATTTTCTTAAAAAAGAGTGGTATTGCTAGTAAGCATGACATTTCTCAGAAAACTAATTCGTGTGCCCTTTAATTAAAAAAAAAAAATTTCTCTCTTTAGTTTTACTTCAGAAAGATTTAGATTCTAACGTATTTTTCCCTTTTTTAGATCAACTTTTTCTTCATATAATTATTTTTATTAAAAAAAAAAAAATGTGTATATTAGTGATGGAAAAAATATTGCTGTCAGCACTTACAATATACCTAAGAATTAATTCCTATCTCAAACCATCTATCTGATGGCTTGGGTCATAATACTGACTTGTAAGCAAGCCCGTTAATTTCTTCCTACTTCATGCAACTACTTTATACTCTGTCATACAACTTCAAAACTTGTAAAATTGCCAGAGAGAGAGTTATTTTACCTGCCATCTATTCCTACAATTAATATCTAACGCCGTCACACCAGGACATTTGGTTATTTACAGTTATGTTCACTAGATCTCACTCATTACGATAGAAGTTGGACTCCTTTGCAAAATCCTTGCTCTGTGTGCAGCAAAGGCAGCAAGCTGAGTCTACCACCACGTCCTCAGGAGCCTGCTTGCTTTGGTAGACAGGAGTTTTAAACAATTCCTAGGGCCTTGCTGGGACATGTGGCTCCTGTGAGGTGCTGAATCCTTACCTGGTAGGTATTGCCCAGCCTCTTTGAGAATCAGCATTACCCATTCTCATGGGTGGTGCCGGTCTCTACAGTTCACAAAGTGATCTGAAGGTTTCCT
The DNA here is from genome assembly GCF_000687285.1 of Phaethon lepturus. Taxonomy (NCBI): domain Eukaryota; kingdom Metazoa; phylum Chordata; class Aves; order Phaethontiformes; family Phaethontidae; genus Phaethon; species Phaethon lepturus. The sequence continues at coordinate 20,058 of NW_010520308.1, forward strand.
CTAGTTTCTTGCAGTTTCTGTAGCAGACATCTTGCCACTAACTTTATACTTGCAGAAACCTTAACTATTCTTGCAGGAAGCACAAAAATCTAATAGCTGCAAAAGTTGCACTACCATACACAAGAAGTTTACAATTGAAAATTTAAAACATTATATAAAAATATAACTGAAAAAATGCTGATGAAAGAAAAATATGAGTGAGTTGTAAAGGTCTGGGTGATTGGTTTGGATTTTTTTTTTTTTTTTAATGATGTGATGATATTAAAGAAAATTTCAGTAAGGGTGGAGTCTTTTGTTTTTAATCCAAGAATGACCTAGAGTTGTGGGGGAAAAAAGTAGACCAGGCTGGCTAGCGGATTACCCAGGGAAAACTCTGGTATTTTTAACCAGGCAAATAGCTAGTCATCTGTTTTGAAATAAAGAGGATTACTTTTGCTTGATAGCTCTGTGTTGTGTTTTTACTGTGCCCGGAGTATGAACCCTGCAGTTTCCAAATAAGGGAAAAATGGCTGTAGATCACATCATAGCTTTAGCTCCAGGAAGAAAATGCTGTGGTCATTTACAATGTTTAATCTAGGTTTTGACAATTGTGTGCATGCTAGGTCATTAATGACTGTATAAGCAAGAAATGCAGCATGGATTTCTACATTTCTTATGTGGGAGCTTTCATCTTCAGTAAATGGAAAATAAAGAACAAAACCTACTTTTCTGTCTGCAGGCAGAATTTCTTTTTATTTCACCAATAACTAAATCAAAGAGCCATCTGTATCTCCTGCGGGGTTCAGTTCTCTCAGCTAGTTTCTCCATGAGCTGGCAAGGATATACATATACAAGAAAAAGTACAGAAGCAGAATGGCTAGCACCATTTCTTTTAAATTACAAAAGGAATTTTTTCCCTTGTTGCTAAACTATGTGTCTTGTTACAACTCCCCTAATGATGGTGTTTTAGAAGACTTGTTGATTTGGCAAATTAATAATTCTAACAGTTACATATGGCAAAGAGCAAATTTTGCCCCTGCTTGAACAATCTGGAAGGCCTGCAAATATAAGCGGAAAACTATCTGTAAAGAGGCTGTTTTCTGCGTTTGCACAGTACTGGCCAACCTGCTCTGTTATTGATGTTTCAATGTCACTTTATGAGGAGATGGTCAGCTTAGCGGGGACAGCAGGAAGAAAATTTTGTTACTTCAACTGAAAGGAAGACAAAGATCTATATCACTTCCAGTATGTGTATCTTAAAGTTCAGGAACACTGGACACATTCAGTGTCATACTGAATTCAGATTTCTGTGCCATACTTAAACTCTGATACATTTCAAGAAGGGTCCTAATAATATAGTCTTGTTTTTGCAGAGCTGAGGACACTAGATAAAACCTTTCTAATGACAAATGGCAGTCAGGTCTATTAAAAGCAGAACAAATAATCTGTGTGGAATGTGAGTGCAACCAATACTTGATTGGTGGGGTTTTGTTTTTTTAGTACGCAATCACTGGCCACAGATACTTTCACAACTTTTTCTCCTTTTCATGTGCTAGTGATTAATTTTACCCTACATCTGAATACACATGACTTTGTACCTTTAATCTCGTGCACGTCTTTGGTATTTCACTGAAAGTACATATTTTTCCAAGTACATATTACCAAGACGCATAGGTAGAAAGTGTATTTTGAAACAGTTTCTGTTTTGTTGAGTGCACTTAATTGGAAAAGATGTCTGGCCAATTTTTCTCTTCCATGTTGTTTGGCTTCTGTTGAATCTTGAATTTTAAGGTCTTCTCAGAAAAATGTGAAACAGAAGAATATGTATGTATTGGCTGCTAATGGAAGTACAATGCTATAAAGAAGCAGTCTGAAGATAACTGATGTCTCTTCTAAACATCTCCAGGAATTAACTAATTATAGATAGTATCATCCACCACTAATTTTAAAGTCTGCTTAAGAGAACTTGGAACAATGCACTCAAAACGGTGAATAACAAGAAACATCTCCCTGCTCTGTACACTCCCTGCTTACTTCTGCAGTGTGGTGTTTGGTGGGGCTTTTCTTAAGTTCTGCTTCTATGAAGTAATTTTATTACTTTAGAGAGTCCTAGTTTATGATTATTTTTCAAAGCTTGAGTTTGACATTACTGCAGTGACAGGAAGGGGAACGAATCTTGGTGCGTGTGGGAGTGGAACAGCAGTTATGCCCTCACCCTTCCTTACATATTTGTAAATTTCTGTTTCAATGAATCTGACAAAACCATGAACAATTGTGTGATAGAAGCACTAAGAGCAGACTGGTCAGCATGAGAGCGACTACTTTCTGGTCTCAGATATGCATAGCAAACCAGAGTCTAGTCTTGTGATAATGAGCTTGTTGACTTGACCCAAGGATCTGCTTTTAATATCTCAAGAAACGATTTTCTTTCAACAGCAAAACCTGTGTCTTCCTACTCAGGATAATCCAATGATACATCTTTGACACAAGCACATTTTTCTGTTGTCTGAAAGTTCAATTATAACTAGTTTTGTATCAGTATCTGTAGACTGATATATGTGGTTTTTTTTTTTCCTGTCATGAATTTAGTTGTTCACAATTACTTGCCTGCTTTAATTAAAATAAGATTGCAAGCTGTCTTGCCTCAGTGATCTCTTTACCAAAAAATATTCTCCAGAGAGAGAATTCTTCAGGGATTCAACGGTGCTTTTTTAAAATATCCTTTGTCCTTGACCCAGGACCTGTTCAGTCTCATGTGGCCCAGTACCCTGCTTCTCGAATCAAATTACTTTGTGTTTCCATGAGGCTGTTATTGTTGCAGCTATGAGGTGTTTCTGTTGTCTGTCTAGACAGTCTGGTGAGAGACGACAGAGAAGGGGTACTGTAGCATTGGCAGAAGTGGGGAACTTCACTTAGGATTCAGATCACTTTGAAGATAGACTCCGGGTTTCTGTTACCACTGCTTCTACTGCACCACATGCTTAGCAAGGGAGAGTTCTACCCCAGAATTGTGTGGCTGCTGGTCAAGAAAAGTTGAAATAACTCAAGAGAAACCAAGAGGAACTAGAGGAGCAATTCTCTTTGGGAGCTAGACTTTGAATACCTCATTGAGTGGCAGATCGGCAGATCTCCAAATGAGACTGTACTTGACTGTACTTGACTGAATAGGATAGATAAGAGCAGGCGGTAAGTCCAGCTTCTGACAGTTGTCATTTTGGAATACCATGCCCAAGTATGTTTGAACTCTTGCACAACAAAATGAGAATTCCTTTCTAAAAGGCTACCAGTGCACCTAATGAGAACCATGACTGATGTGAAAGCCAAGACTTTAGAAAATCCTAGGTACAATACTAAATAATTCTCAGCAATACTAGGATCTCTGCTTTACACTAACTTTTGTCAATTCCTCTTGTTCTATCAACTTTTAGATCTCAGGATAAGGTTTGAATTTTCTGAATTCTCACAATCTGTTTCTACTATATAGAGGAAAAAAAGGCCCAGGAAAATTGTCCTTATTTCAGGTCTCAAGCCCAGTGTAGTGTGTGTTATTGTACAGACAGAGAAAGGTCAGATGAAGCAGACTTCTATTTGCTATGTTCAGCAGCTGGTTTGGTGATATTATTCATTCTCTTTCGGTTCCTCAGAATGTGTCTCCTTCCAAACCAGATCTTCTCCTTGAGGTAATGCCATAATCTGTCAGCAATTTAAGAACTTCAATATTCTCTCTGTGATTGTCTCCTAACAGTCTTCAAGGAAAAGATCATTTATTCAGTGATCCTACTGCCTTTGCTTGCCTCAGAAGAGCATTTGAAGAGAATTTTCAGTCTTTTACTGCCTTATGTAGAAAGGGAATTACAGAATCACAGAATCATTAAGGTTGGAAAAGACCTTCAAGATTATCAAGTCCAACTGTTAACCCAACACCACCCTGCCCACTAAACCATGTCCCAAAGTGCCACATCCACGCATTTTTTTGAACACTTGCAGTGATGGTGACTCCACCACCTCCCTGGACAGACTGTTAGAATGTTTGACCACTCTCTCAATAAAGACATTTTTTCTAATATCTAGTCTAAACCTCCCCTGGCACAACTTGAGGACATTTCATTTCATTCTATCATTAGTTACTTGGGAGAAGAGACGAACACTCACCTCACCACAACCCCCTTTCAGGTAATTGTAGAGAGCAATAAGGTCTCTCCTCAGCCTCCTCCAAACTGAACAACTCCAGTTCCCTCAGCCACTCCTCATAAGACTTGTTCTCCAGACCCCTCACCAGCTTCGTTGCCCTTCTCTGGACACGCTCCAGCACCTCAATGTCCTACTTGTAGTGTGGGGCCCAAAACTGAACACAGTACTCAAGGTGCGGCCTCACCGGTGCCAAGTACAGGGGTACAATCACTTCCCTCCTCCTGCTGGCCACACGATTTCTAATACAGGTCAGGATACTTGTTGGCCTTCTTGGCCACCTGGGCACACTGCTGGCACCTGTTCAGCCGGCTGTCAACCAGCACCCCCAGGTCCTTTTCCGCTGGGTGGCTCTCCAGCCACTCCTCCCCAAGCCTGTAGCATTGCATGGGGTTGTTGTGACCCAAGTGCAGGACCCAGCACTTGGCCTTGTTAAACCTCATACAGTTGACCTCAGCTCATCGATCCAGCCTGTCCAGATCCCTCTGCGGAGCCTTCCTTCCCTCAAGTAGATCAACACTCCCATCCAACTTGGTGTCATCTGCAAACTTACTGAGGGAGCACTCGATCCCCTCATCCAGATCATTGATAAAGATATTGAACAAGACCGGCCCCAGAACCGAGCCCTGGGGAACACCGCTTGTGACCGACCGCCGGTCAGATTTAACGCCATTCACCACAACTCTCTGAGGTCAGCCGTACAGCCAGTTCTTTACCCAGCAAAGAGTACACCTGTCTCCTTCTCTTCTCTTTCTTCTTGTAGTGTCTCAGAAATAAACCTCCAATCTCTTTCTTTGTTCTTCACTGCCAAAGAAGAATAGAGCAATACAACAGCCTTGCTGCCTACAAATCACAGCAGGAAGTTAAAAGCTCTAGCAGTGGTGTAGTTTTTAGAAACCTCTTTGAATGGTAATGGAGAAATAAAAAGGCAAGGGGAAAAAAAAAAAAAAAAGAACCAGAAAGTGGTTCAACAGTTCCACAAGCAGTGAGCAAGTACAATACACTTTATTCCTTCTCCTTCAACACCCTGTGTAAAATTTCATTTGTCATCAAAAAATGATGAGCTTTATTGTTGATTCAATTTTACTTTACAGGTTCCTTCAGAGCTAGGACCATGGCTAAGCAAGCTGTTCCTTGCAGTAGCTTTAGCCCTTACAATCTGCCCCACCAGATAACTGTTGCAACACCTTCATGTTAAGTCCCTTAATCCTTTTCCTTTCACTTCACCCACATACATCTGGAAGTTAGAATACAATTCCAGTGTGGCTAATGTAGAAATTAACAATGAGGAATAACTTCCTCAACACTGGGGGAAGTTCTGCTGACATTAATTATTCTGCCTGTGATCCATCTTTCAAAGATTCTGTTATCACAGATCTTCCAGGATGATATTCCAGTGACTTGGGTCTGTCCCTCATAGAAGGAAGGAACTGGGCTCTGATTGCTTCCAATACCTTCTCATTTTATATGAGGGAAAGTGACTGTACTACTGTAAACACTGAATGAATAATGACTATGTCTAGACACTGGGATACACCCAGAGACCTGATCACATGGTTGTTCTACTTGAAGACTTGGCCACAGCATGCTACAACCCTCTTCCACCCTTCATGTCTGTTTTTCTTCCCATGGGAAGCAAGGTATGGGGAAAAGTGTGGAGGGAGCCAGAACGTTTGTGAACACCTGTCTTGACATGGGGTCGGGATGCAGACAGAGACTACAGCTAGACCAAATGGCTGGGAAGGGCTTCCAGGTTCTGCAGTTTAGATATAGGAAACATTGAATGTAAGAAAATATTAAATAAGTTGCTGTAGAAGCATGTATAAGGAATGTGACAGTCTAGAGTCTCTTTTAACAGATGCAAAAACCTAAGGAATTTCAGCAGAAATAGTGGAAGTCACTGGTTTAGCTTGTCCATGACTTACCATTTAAAATTATCTCTGTAATTTGAGGTTGGTTATGGGGTACCTTCCTCAGATCCCCTTATTTAGTGCAGGGATTTAGTAATGAATTCCTTATGGAAATCAGGATTTGAAAGAAAACGAGAGTGATATAACAACAGAAGGTCTAATGAAGTAGCAGTGCAAAGCTCAGAAGTATCCAGTGAAAAGCAGCAAAGCTATAAAAATTAAAAAAATCTATAAAAACCCCAAACATTTTCTTTGTAATAAAATAAATTATAGCATAAGCTGGACCAATTTCCAAGCCACTCCATGACACAGCTTCCCTATATTCTTTGGGATGTTAAATAATTCATTTTAGTAAATACCTGCTTTTCCCAAACCTAGGTCATATCAAACATAGAACAGCATGAGATTCTTTGGTAATCACCTGTATCCTATTTTGTCCTCTGTTCTACTACGCTAGCAATAAAAAGAAAGCCTTTAGCCACAGATCTGCTTTTCCTGTTAGATATATTAAACATTTCTGTAGTAACCAGGTGCAGAATTCAGAGGCAGAGCTAGAGCTTTACTTCCAAAATCTGTCTAGCACTAAATTCTGTCCCAGCGTGCACATTTGGCTCTTTTCTAGGCCTGCCTGACTTTTCACTAAGAATTACCAGACATTTCAAAATAAATTACAACACTGGGAAGCTATGAAGAATCACTTCTGCCCTTCTGCCTTATCTCTTCCTCCTTTGTTTCATGCTGTTCTTCTCCCTGATGCCTGACCAGAGTAAATTCTGAGCATCACATGTTCATTCACAGGCTACTGCTGATAATTACAATGAAATCTCAGTAGCTTTCAGCTAGGGAAATTGTTATTTTTTTAGAAGGCATTTCTACTACAAGTTATTGCATATGATATCTTAGGCCTTGATCTTATGAACAGCATACTTGAGGCCAGGAGTGGTCAGGCTGGTGAAGTCAAGCACATACATAAATGTTATCAGGGTTTGTGCTTTCCTAAGTGTAACAGTATAGTAATTTAACAAAGTGTGTTGTACATGTATGGAGTATTTATCAGAATAACACAGAACAGCTGTTAGTACTTTAGAACTGTAATCCATAAAATATATCCATGTCAATATATATCTTTAAGTGTGGAAGCATACCACAGGTGAAGGTTTTTGGAAGCACCTCTCATGTGTTGTATTATAAAATTAGATAGAACATGCTGCTTGTCTGTTTGGGTGTGATTAAAGTTTGGGGATTTTAGGGCTGCACCTTGTCACAGTTAGAGAAATAAAAGTTCTTCCAGGTTCGTTACAGGAAAAAAGAGCTCCTGTCTGCCACCTTGTGTAACAATGCCTAAAATACAGAATTGGATATTTAGAGGAAAACCAGCAGCAGTGGTTGCCAGATTTTAGAAATAAGTGCTATACCTTAATATCATTGAGATATGGATTCCCTTGGAAAAATAGCCACAGAGTGTAGAAAACTTAGGGAGAGAAAGACCTGCACACACATTGTGACTCCGTAACGATTAGGAAAACCGGGCTAAAATATTTCTATGCAGTGAAGCAATAAATGAAATACAGATACCTGTAGTGCTAACAGATCACAGTCCTGATCTTGAATGAGGGGAACTAGAAAATTGCCGTTGCCTCCAAAAGGGATGAGAGTATCCTATCTCTTTTCTCTAAATTGATTGGTAACCTTAGTTTATTTTTTTCATAGTGCTGTGAATATACCGCTCTCTGGGCTATTTCTCTTAAGCCTCTGGTGTACAAGTTAGTAACGTTTTGCCTGTCAGAAATGCTCTGTATTTTTGCCTGTGTAGCATAGGCTTTAATTTGCAGTTTCTAAGTCCACAGTGAGCTTCTGCTGATCTGCTCTTTGTATCTTGCTTCCAAATTGCTCTAGGTGCTATCAGCTGAGATCTATTTTCTTGCCCCAAGATACATTTCCTGCTTCCAGTGTTGTAGTCCAAATGGACTCTGCACCTCTGTACTTAGCTTGTTCCCAACTGTTAGTCCTTAGAGCTACTGCCAGCTTTTAATGGAGTTCATATCCAGGCAGAGAAATGTGAGATGCTGAGCAACCTTGGCTCACACTGTAATCAGTAAGAGAAGAGCAGCCTCAGCACGCTGAGGCCACTGAGGCCCAGGTGCATGAAGGTATTTAATTGTCCAGATTTAAATCTCTGATTCCCCATAGATTTCAATGATGACTTAGCCATCTAATTAAGAGTCATGGCAGACAACTTCTGCTCGTTTTACTTGTATAAGTAATCTAGCAAAGGCAGTGGCACTGCTTGTCTGAATAAGGTGAAGTGTTTGCCTGTAAACTGATAAATATAAATAAACAAACAAGTTGTTTAAATTACTTAGCTAAACTACCTTTGTTCGGTGTCTAAACCCCTTACTAATACTTACAAATGCAATTAAACAAACATGAAATCAAAACCAAGATATACAAATCTAAAATTAGAAAACTAATTACTGCTGTATTTCCTTGTTGTAAAGGGGAAAAATTGCCACCAGACTGAGAAACTATGAAAAATTTCTCATTCAATTAATAAATTATTCAAAGTAATCTTGAAGATTAATGTACTTACAGCTGATCTTCAAAGACTTGATTCTGTATAATAGTGATATGAAAGTACCTTGGCATTTCTTATGTAATGTTATACAGATATTTGTATATATATGTGGTAGTATGTACAAGGAAATTTCTAGGGTGGACTTTGTGTTACACTCCAACTTTAAAAGTTTAGCTCTTTAAAGTTAGACATTTACTTCAACCTGCTTATCTAGATTGCCTCATTTAGTCACTGGAGAGAAATAAGGCACTCTAAAATGTATTTCTTGCCATCTTGTGAAAGATGGCACGGACCACAATTTGAAAGTTTCTTTCTACTGTTCGTAGAGAGGAGTCTGGTCAGCTTGCCTGCTACCTGTGATGTTTAACTTTTTAGCAGCTGATGTTTGAAGAGAGAAAGATCACCATTTTCTATGACATTAAATAACTGTTTTTACCAAAGAATTTATACCACTGGATTCAAACAAAGGGTTATTAAAAATCTAGGAAATCCCCACCATCACTTCAACACAAGACTTTGGGAACTTCCATAGGAGACTTGAAGTGGTGTGGGAGTAGGGTGGTTTTTTGGTGTGGGATGTGGTTTTGTTTGTTTGTTTTTTAATCAAAAAACTGGAAGATGTGTCTGTCAGTTTGTTCATCCTCTGACTGTAGGAGCTAGAATTCCTGCTTGGATACAGAATCCTTACTGTGACTTCTGAGGAATGCTAGAAGATGGGAAAGTAGGGAAGAACATTTCATTTACTCAAAAATGTGTGGCTACAAGATGAACAGCACCTTGCAGAATCAATCCCCATAACACCAACCAACTTAATGAGCATTATCCCTGAACCAATCTATTCATTACTGCTGATCAAAATCTTGTGCTTGCTGTACGTATACTGCCAGACATTCTACTCCCCCAGAGTCGCCCTGTGCTATCATCCTACACTGAAAGTTTACACTTCCTCGGTCTGCTCTAGTTTATATCAAATGCAGATTATTAAGTTATACACAGGGGAACAGGTGGGTGGAGCAGCTGGCATGAGAAGTGAGCAGCCTGACAACAGAAAAAAAACAGGGTAGATTGCAGCACAAAAATTTTCCTAGGAAATTGCAAATTTCACAATCTGTTCATGAGAACTGATGGTATAGCTCGTGTGCCAGGTAACAAGTCTGGGAGACTCTAGACTTCATTGGAAGCAGACTATTCAAGACCTTCAAAGATCTTGTTAGTTTTGGCTTCAGTCTATTACACTATATCATGCAATCCTACTCATTCTGGAAAGCAATTCTTTATGAATTTCATAAGTAGATTGAAAAGGTCACAGTGGTTTTTCAGTCTTAATTAACTGACTGATTTACTGTATTTCTTATTACAGATGAAGCTTTAAAAATAGCTCTGTGAACTCTTAAAGTCATGCAGGATTTGAGGGGTTTATCTTTGGTTTCACTCAGTGACATGAAGAAAACATCAGTTTGAACTGGTTCTGACAAACACCAGTTAAAGAAAGCTAACCAACTAACTAATTTGGGTGCAGTGTGGAGGGTGACCTGTGGAACAAAATGTTACACGTTCAGAAGTACTCAATATTTAGATTATAATGAACTGACATAGCCAAGGAGAATGCAGTAACAGTCAGGACAGCCCTTTAGGGCCAAAGCGGCAAAGTTTCTGCAGTAAGTAAATATGTAGATGGTTATGGAGGAAACAGGTGACAAGATCAAATGTGGAAGGAAAAATAAGCTGCCAGTGAGTGTCCAATACCATGGCAGTTTATCCTGTATCATTTACAAGGGAACCAAGCCTCTTGCTTAGGCCAGTGTCTCAGGCCACAGCAGAATGTCTTACCTCTGTGAGCTGAGTGTTGTCATAGTTTATCTCCGGTTATCTCCTGTTTTGACTTGAGAAGCTTTTCTTGTGAACGTTTCACTAGAACACATACATTTCTGCAAAATGTTGCACTTCTGAGAAATCAGCTTTTTTCAAATTAAAAGTGTTTAATCAAGAAGTTTCCAGCCAAGTCTAATTATAGCATTCTCTTTAAATGTTTCAGGGTTTCAGACAGCACTTCAAAATGAAACACAATGAAATATCCGTTATTGCTGAAGTCTTTGATATTACTCAAATTACAAGAAATAATTAAGTATGTCATAAATGATATCTTGATAAGCATTTGACATGCCACCAAATAACATTCAGTGGCTAGAGTTTCTAATTTTTCTCCTTTAAATTTAAACTTCCTTCTAGTTCTTATCTGAATTACCGTTGAACACAAGCCAAAGTTCACTTGGACTTCCTTTCTACACAAATTCAATTAAGAAATGTAAACATATGGAGTCTCTTGGGGAGTGGGGAGGGGCAGGGGCAGAGGAAAAAGGGAAAAAAGAATTGTCAGTGGGAAAGATGCATGTAGGCCAAAAGGAGAGCGCTATTTTTCTGTGGAGAAAAGAATCAGTAGTAGCTGTTGACATGGACAAAGTAATCTGTTACTAGAGGCAGCAGATTTCTTGCTTATGACAGAAGACAGTCAGCTAGCTGTGCATGAGAGAAAGGTAACTCATGTTTTTACAGTCACAGGGAATAGCATGCTGTTAAGGGCAGGAGAATGTGCTTAGCTTTTGGAAAAGTTTTGGCTATTATGGAACATCCAGTGAGTGTTGGTTTGAAACCAGAATGTCTTGTTGTTGTTGACATGCTGCTTCTCATAGGCTTTTGTTGAACAACTTGCAAACTCCTGGTATAATCTAAAAGACCATGATAAATTTTACAAGAGCAAAGGTAAAGAGAGAAATATGATAATAATAAAAGAGCAAATATAGGGGGAAAAGGTCAGTAGAAAGTATGGAAGCTTATCTGTGCATTACTTTAAGGCACACTTAATCTGGTAGCATGGAAATTGTCAATGCAGGTTTGAGACCACTACACTGGCAAAAGCTGCATAATACATGCAAAGGCCAACACATTTCTGACTCATTGTCTAGAATCTGGTAAAGCAAGTGACAGCTGGTGGTGTTCTTAATATCAGCAACAAATCCAAGGAAACCAGCTGAAGCATGTAGCTGAGAAAATTCATTAACCATTTAAGAAGTTCAAAGGGTGTGTGAGGGAAGTTAGAAAAAGACTTTGGCTTTTGAACACTCAGCTCTTTCACAGGAGCTTCAGGAGTTATGTAAACTTATATAAGAATGCATGTTGAGAATATTTCAGCTAAATGACTTTTAAAAGCTTGGCTTACACAAGGTATGAATTCCAAGCAAATTGACCAAATCCTTTAGCTGCGATAGGCAGCACAAAAAAAAAAAACCAACCAATAAAACAAAGCCCACCAACAACAAACACCCCCCCCCCCCAAAATTCCAGTACCTGTAGGTGCTTGAAAAATGTATTTGCTTTTTTTGTATGGTTTAAACATGTTGATTGAAAAGCATATCTGGAAAGCTTCTGCAGCACCTTGTCAGAGATAAGCATTTAAATGATAGTATCCCAACATCCTGGTTAGGAATAGACATTGATCTGGGGTATACAATGGCAAAACAAATCCCCTTTCTGATCACACTTGAAAGAGGAGGCTTTATTCCATCAAGGCCTAGGAAATGATCCCCTTTTCTTTTTTTTCTTTTTCTTCCTTTAAATTGTGTTGCTAGTGTTGCTCAACAGTAGAGAGGGTCTAGAAAGGATCTCCTGGGAGCTCTGAGAAATCTGTCTGTTCTTGGGTGCCCAGCTGGAAGACAGTTGCAGACTCAACAGGTTGTTGTTGGGATAATCACAATTAAAGAGCTATTTTGGGCTGTACAAAAAGCTTTTTGTGCTGGAAGTGGCTAGGGAGCAGTAGTCTGTAGTACCTTGATTTAAAAACAAGTGGTTTTTGAATGCTTACTGGCCAGCATTCATAAGAGCAAGTTAGATATTATTACTCAAAAGTCAGATGATTTATAAGATATTGATAAATTATAGTTATCTATTTTGTGGCATCAATGATGTCTTAGTAAAAAGTGTTCATATAATCTGTTTTAAAATATAACTTAACCAGAAAAAAAATTAATCTGAATCTAGATATGTATACTTTAGCATGTGTCTAACCTTAATAGAAATATACTGAAACAGCTGGATCAAATCTTTGGTAAAGGTTTATTCTTAGCTCTTGAGAGGGAAGTTATTGTAGAGTTGCTTGCATGGATCAAGAAGCAAACTGGCTTCTGGCTGCTATACTGCTGGTCTTCTATATAGTACATCATCCTGGGCTTTCATACTTTTTTGCATGTGGGTATCAATTATTGCTGAGACAGTCTCCATGAGGATTAGAACCTGTTAGGGACTTTATTTTGGGACTATGTGAAGAGCAGACATTTTTCAGAAAAACAGGATGATCTTTGCAAACAAGGCAGCTTGCTTTGTTGTTTATTGGAACACAGCATTTCAAGGTGCTTAAATCAGAAGGAAAAGCTTATATTCACATCCATACTGGCAGCATGATAATTCCACTCCATTACCAGCTCTTGATGGCTCTTTCGTACCACATCGTATTTATTTCCTACATGTTCCCTAGCAAGCTCCCTATTTCAGTACTAATTAAATCCTTCCGTGTCACCCTTCAGTGAAATTAGCCTTACCTTCTTTCACATTGTAAATAAGGCTTCATTTTCAAGACTCTGTTCTTCAGTAGAAACACTTCCATGAAGCGAGCTTAAGCATGTGCTGCTGATCTGTTTCCCTGGTGTGCAGTGTAAATATGAATCTTTTCCTGAATCATGGCCTTTCCTGTTGTTGGCGAGCATAACAGTTCAATTATTTTAGTGTCCTTTTTACCTTGTGCCTTCTTTGATCATCTACTCTATTTTCCATTTATTGCAAATTGGCCAAACTTTATCAAAGCATAGTTATATTCTCTATGCTTTACAGATGAGAAACTGAAACATTGACAGAAGAAATGTTGTCTGTGGTGACAAGAAAAACGTTTTGGTCCCCTACAAAAATAGGGGGGACCTATTAGGAAATAGATGTAATGTCAGGCCTTACATCTAGCCTGACATTATTATGTGCTAAAAGGAAATGACACTGAGTTTTGTATGTTCTGTGTCCATAGAAAAGGCAGGAGCCCTCTTACTCTTTAACAACTCTGTTTTCAGAATATGCAACTGTTCTGGATGATTAAAGCGCGCAGATGCAGATTAATGTAGTCTTTGATCTTTTTTTGGCCATGATATTGTGGCTGAATTTACTATCCTGTGCACCTTTTAGATATATATTTTGCTTTTTTAGGTTTTCAGTGTTGGAAACAGACATAATATGGATGAAAATTGGCAGAAAAATGTGAAAAGCTTCAGGATTTTGAGTCAGGTGGCAGAACATTCGGGAAGCTTCTGGCACACCACAGATGGTCGGTATAAACTGTTGTGGCAGAGCAGCTCTGCCAGGAACCCCATGGAGTTTATTTCTAAAGTAAACTTTTAAAAATACACAGAATATTAAAGCAGGAAAAATTAATATAATTTGAAAGCATCTGTTAATATGTTAGTGTGTTGTTATACAGTTCCATATAACCCCATCCTTTTTTGTCCTAGTTATTTAAGATTACTATCCTGATTTTCCTAATTCCACCTTTGATCTTTATACACTTTCAAAGCAGTCCTGTAGCTGGTCTGGGAGCAGCAGAGTTACAGATACTTTTGTATTTAAAAAAGAACCATGAATAGCATTAAGGAGCAAAAGCATAGTTTTATATAGTATGTATATAGGCTTATAAATTAAATCAGAGCATTTAATAAACATTAAACATATTATGTAAATGAAATATTGTGTTATTTATGTGTAATATTATATATATAAGAATACATTTACTCTTATATATACATATGTTTATGTATAAGAATTTTATATATTAGCTAAGATACCACAAGTTTTATTACGTTAAATAATATTCTTACTTCAGTTATGCTCTAAAGTGTGAAAATTTTGGCAGAGGATTGGGAATACGAGTGGATGAGAAGACCCATTCATCTACTATTGACACTTAAATAGGGATTTTAAATTTTGTTCCCCTTGTTGTGTTTTGGGGTTTGGCTTTTTTTTTTTTTTTAACCAAAGAGAAAATGTTCTTGAGAGAAGAATAATTTTCAGCTGAAAAATTCCCAGGCACACAGAACAAATGGGATTAACACAAAGTTTGAGAATTTGATTAAGTTTTTTCAAGAATATTGTCCATATTTCAGAATTTCTTGGAGTTGTTATCCATGGTGCTTGGAAAATCTTAGCTAACAATTGATATTTCAAGAAGAAACCTGTATCCATAAAGTTAGTGTTAGATTCTTAATCACTTCTTCTACTTCCCTTAGTAGCTAGAGAAATCAGCACTTAGAAATGTCAGTCAAAATGTATATTTTTAAAGTGATAAAGGGATTCCAAGCTGTGACTCATCTCTTAATAATGATTCCATTGTACACTACTGCAAAACTGTACCTACTGTATTAGCCAGTTTAGATACCAGCTAAAAATTTATATCCCCAAACAGGTCTTAATATCAAGTTCAAAATAAATCGGTTGTCAAAATAAGAAGATATTTTGACATAATAATAAGTACAATACTCTTTTGTATGAGTAAGATATATCGTCTAAGATAACACCATAGCCTCTGCCCCTTAAAGTCCCAAACATTGAGTACATCTGTATTTTTTCTGCAACATTTTGATGTGAAGTTTTACTCAATATTTCATTGAACTAGGTCATAAAGGAGTGCAAACTGAGGTTGTCTGGGCTAATTTGATTGTCTCTAAAAGCAATGCATCTCTTGAATTTTCAATGAGTTTTTTTGCCCTCTGCACCTCAGCCTTTCAATCTGGTGAAAGAGCTTACTATTATTTCTTTCAAGCAAAGTCCCCATGAAGTTAGTAGCAGAATTCCATGGGCTGGAGGCTAGACTTTTTTGGGTCAGTGTGTATGGATCTGTACTGGGAATTAAATTAAAGGCTGAATAGAATAGTTTGAGATTGAACTACACCCAGTAGAATTACTTCCTATTTTTATTTTTTTTTTCTCCCCCCATGTTTGAAAGGAAGCAAGAAAAACCCTTTCTAGGCTAAGTCAGAGAGTATCACCTATACTTGCTGTAAGAATGGACACAAAGAAGCTAGGTATAAAGCTTGGAAGGTGTCAAAGATGCATTACTGAAATAATATGGGAAGTTAAGTTTGAGGAAAAACTTGACTGGTCACTAATAACATACATTTAGCAGTTGGGAAAAAACACGAATATGGTTGTATAGTTACAGTAACCTATTCTCATTATATGATTAGGTGTAATCATCCTATGATTTACTAAAATGTGCCGTTTGTGGTGAGTCTGTATGTTGTGGTGCGTTGACCCTGGCTGGATGCCAGGTGCCACCTCTGTATCACTCCCCTCCTCAGCTGGACAGAGGAGAGAGAACATAACAAAATACTCTTGGGTCGAGATAAGGACAGGGAGATCACTCAGCAATTATCGTCATGGGCAAACCAGTCTCAATTTGGTGACATTAGTTTAATTTCTTACCAGTCAAAATCAGAGTAAAATAATGAGAAATTAAAAACTAAATCTTAAAATGCCTTTCCCCCACCCCTCTTCCCATGATTAACTTTACTCCTAAATTCTCTACCTCCTCCCCACCAGCGGCGCAGGGGGATGGGGAATGGGGGCTGTGGTCAGCTCATCACACGTTGTCTCTGCTGCTCCTTCCTCCTCAGGGAAGGATTCTTCACACTCTTCCCCTGCTCCAGCATGAGGACCCTCCCACGGGAGAAAGTTCTCCACGAACTTCTCCAGTGTGAGTCCTTCCCGCAGGCTGCAGTTCTTCACAAACTGCTCTAGCCTGGTTCCCTTCCAGGGGGTGCAGTCCTTCAGGAACAGACTGCTGCAGCGCCGGTCCTCCA
>NW_010520308.1:36942-81157 GCF_000687285.1 Phaethon lepturus
GCTGCCACTGTCACTGATGGTCTTGGCCTTGGCCAGTGGTGGGTCTGTCATGGAGCAAGCTGGCATTTGCTCTAGCAGCTTCTGACAGAAGCCACCCCTGTAGCCCCCCCACTAACAAAACCTTGTCGTGCAAACCCAATACTGTATGCGAAGCCATATTTTTATGTTTCAGCCTTAAGACTGTTAGACTTGTATGTTATTTTGTTGTTGTACCTTTCCACTTCCATAGCAACAATTTAGCTATATTGAGCTCATAGTAATTGTGAGAAAATCAAATTCCATCTGTTTTTGCCAAATGAAGTCTGAATAAACCTTCACTTGTTAAACATCACTGATTTCCACTCCTAGGCTGGTTAAGCAAAGTAGTGTCTGTAGGAGTCGCACGAATTGAACGAGGTGCCCTGCTAGTGAGAAACGTACGTGGCCACTCAGTGTCGCAGCTAACACTGCAAAACTGGGCTCAGTGTAAGCATTGGAATATTAGAGAGTTCTGAAAGCACGCTTGAGGCCAGTGCCGCAGAATCAGGTTCTAACCCTCCTGCTACACAGTAATAGTGCTGATGAGGAAATCTAGTTAAGTCTCAATTTGAATAATGTTTTAGGAATACATCAGAATAAGAGTTTCATTGTTAGGAAAACTGGCGAGATCTAGTGCCAGCATCTTTCCCTACACTTTTCCGCATCTTCTCTCTGCTTTTTTATCTATGGAATGTTGTTACCAAATACTTTTACTTCCAACTGCTAAAACTTCAGGGAAAGATGTCAGGCCCTTCCATCTGCTGTGAATTATTCAATCAAGATGACATGTTCTGAATCCTCTTAGCCTGGAGTAATAACTTAGGCTGTTCTGTAATATAGCTCTTTCTTCAGAAACTCTTCAGGACACCTGAGGCTATGAGCATTTCTGTGCTGCTTCGTGGACAGTTTCTTCAGTGACTTTTCAGTGCCTTATTGCCTTGGTACTGTTACGAGATGCTCTTAAGTCTTTTCACCAGCCTTTCCACTATTTGCAGCATGAGGGAGCAAAACTATAAATTCTCTTCCTCTCATGTCTTTAGAAATCTACCACAGAATTCAGTGAGAGCTCTGAAAACAGTGTCATTCTCCAAGACTTTGACAAAGCAAGGATTTCAGGTGTGACCTGTAAAATGCAGGAAGATCTCCAGGCTCCTTGTTTCACATGAAACTGAAAATTAGGAGCGTTCCGCTCATCTGTATTTTGCTGACTGTACTCTATATCTCTCCTCTCTGCCAATGGCAAGAATGGAAAATCAAGACTTAACAACCACTTACTCCATGGCCATTTCAGCCGGCCCGTCAGAATTTCTACAGCTGCTCTCTGCTCAGGGCTCATCAAACACCTCTCCCTTCACAGCTTCTCAAACGCCTCCACCTCAGCATTTCAAGTAACTCAAGCTGCTTCCTTTCTTGCTTGCTCTCCTGCTTGCCTGCCAAAATCAGAAAGCCTTTATTAAGGGCTTCCCCGTCAATCATCCTGCAGGCCTCTTTGGAGGTCTGATTACTATTTGCAGCTTATGTTCAGGAACAGGCTGAATCTATCTGGTGCAATTTATACAACAGGGTATGAAGGAAGAGAATGATTTAACTGAAGGGTGAAGCCTTGTTTCTGTGCTGCAAGATATGTTATCATCTCTGTGAGCAGTGAGTTATTTTCAGATTTTAAAGAGTTTGGCATGCAGGGATTTAAGATATGCAAAGTCATTTGGGATCGTTAGAGCTTGACTTTACTGCAGTGCCTAATTTACCATTGGGTAAATTAGCCTGTGCTGGAGCTTAAGACTGCTGTGCTGAAACTGCAGCTATGGCGTTGGTAGTTTACAGGGGGCTTAGACATGCCTAGAGCCTGTACAATGTTATCAGCACAGACATTCCCTTCATCTTGATAAGTCCATGCAGGTAAAGAAGGTAGAATTTTTCTGTGACTGGTGCTCTAGATCCCATGTCTTATGAGTTCACAAAAATCACAGAATCATTAAGGTTGGAAAAAACCTTCAAGATCATCAAGTCCAACTATCAACCCAACACCACCAAGCCCACTGAACCATGTCCTGAAGCGCCACGTCCACATGTTTTTTGAACACTTGCAGTGCTGGTGACTCCACCACCTCCCTGGGCAGCCTGCTCCAATGCTTGACCACTCTCTCCGTAAAGAAATTTTTCCTAATATCTAATCTAAACCTCTCCTGGGAGGAGTAGGATATTAAATATTGAAATTAATATAAAAATATTAAACATTGAATCCTGTTTACCCAGAAGAATGGAGAATTGGCTGAATTTCACTTTCACCGGCAATGCTGGGACTGGGCTGGCTGTGCAAAAGGCATGGTGAGACCCATCATGAACACCCCATCGGGTAGACTGCAGTCTGTCCAGCCTTATCTGCTAAACTCCATTGAACAAGAAGTGAACAAGGCACCTGGTTAAAAAACAAACAAACAAAAAACCAAACAAACAAAAAAAAAGGAAAAACTGAAAGGAATAAGTGATTTATTTGTGATGCCCAAAGCAATCAACTTGCATGCTGAAGGATGAGATTTTATTTAGATATACTACTTTATCATGCAATCCTGGTTAATCTAATAAACTTACTAAAACTACACTTTACATAAGTGCGTTTTCTGGCCTGTTGCTGCTGTAAATTTTGCTTAGAAATCAGGTTGCAGAAAGTTGAAAATACCTGATTTAATTATAAACCAGCTGTCAGAGCCAAATACAGAGGCCAACTGCTGCCTGCCAGCTTCAGGTGCTCTTGAGTGAACTCCACCGAGCTGGAGTAGCAGTGGCAGCAGGACTGCACCTCGCCACAACCAGGCGTAGCAGGAACTGGCTGTTGCCTGGAAACAGGGATGGTTGCTTTTCTTTTTCCAGAGGTTCAGCAAACAGCTGAAACAACCAATTTGGGGAGCAGCATAAGGTTTGAAAAGAACAAATAGTTGTTGAGGAAAAAAACAGGCAAAGAGTGAGATCAGAGATTATTACTTGGATACAGCAGAAGCCAACACAACAGAAGGACAGAAGGGTTGGGAGGAGAGGCAAAGATGAAATAACAGTAGACTTATTTGAGGGCTGGAAGGATCCTTTTCCTTTTTTTTTTTTTTTTTTTTAGTTCTTGTACATCTAGTGGCAATGCAGTTCTACACTTGCTGATCCAGAAGCGTTTTCAGAAAATCGTTTGTACAAATCTTCTATTCCTCACCTTCCAGTTACTTCCTCTTGCTCAGGTTTTCATGTTTATCTTCCACTATATTATTTGCACTCTTTTTGCCCTTCAGAAAGAGTCTCTTGTGTTATACCTCGTATGAAGTGAGGGTGGTACTGGTTTCAATAAATGACAATTCTTTTGAGAAAACAGGGGCACTTTATACGTCTGGGTTGCCACTGCTGATTCTGTGCACCTCGTGCCTTGCTACCTGCAGTTTCAGGGGGACGACACTACATCATTGTGCATCTGGAAGATTTTTCTTCATAGTCACAAAGGTTACAGAAATAGATTGAAAGGTTCCCTCGTGTGAGCACAAGGAAGCATTCGCAGGTCCATTCTTGATCAGAGAACATAGAAATGAGGGTAATATTTTGCAGACTGCTTCCTGTACAAGTGCTGATTTGAGTTCTGTTTCACAGGTGAGGGAGATGTAGTTGAACTGCTCAGCTCAAATTTTCCCTGCGGTTCACTTCCATCCACATGGCAAATGTACATTCCTAAATTCTTCCGGTAGATCAGGTCACAGAAATAAATGTTCATGTGAATGAATGTAAAGCAGACAGGCTTATTTGTGATGGCTTTACCATGGATAGTTCACAAGTTCACAGGTATGAGTTATCATAGAAAAGATAGCCTGTCTCTTGGTGTGTACTCTGGTTGCTAGGGGTACCTATATTATAAAGATTAGAATTACCTCAAATATTTTTACCTTTGTTGTGTTTACCTTTTCACTTAAATGTGCAGACTTGTCTTACAACTCAGCAACAGGTTGCGCAACTTCCTCTTTGGTTCCATACAGCATTTTTAGTGGAGGTCTCCCAAAATACATTGGTGGAAGGGAAATGGAGCATAAGGAGCAAGGTATGAATACATTTCCCAGTACAGCAGGCTTTTCAGGGCAGCTTCCTTTTAGTGCTGCCTTGTGATTGCCTTGGAGCAGTGAGCAGTTATTCACATGGATACTCAGGTGGGTTTCCTTTCTGTGAGGTGCTACTGACCAGCATGAGGGAGAGCTCGTAATACACACCCAAAGTTTGATTATCACCATTGCACTGATACAATATGGATTTTCACTCCTTGCCATCTCTGTTTATGTTAGTTTCCTCTTCTTTCAGTTTTCTGAATTGCATACCATTTTTTTCTACATACAAAATCCCATTTCTGCATGATCCTTTTTCTTTCTACATATGATTAGGTATGAGAAGATAAATCAAAAGTGTAAGGCTTGGAAAACCCTAACCCCTTTTCTAAAGCAACAATATTTAGGTTCACTGCCTAATTGTCATATTATTCATCCCTCCCCTAAATCTATTTCAGTCGACTACAATTCTTAAAAAAATCTTTTGGAAATTACTATTTTTTACTTGAAGCAAAAGAAATGTGAAGAAATGTGTCCTCCAAAAAAATTTTTAGAGGACACAAAATAATTATTCTATATTCTAAATACTTTTAAAGAAGTAAATACATATATTGTCCAAAGGGTTTGTGTAACCTTATATAGTATTACAGTTCACTATTTTACTGCATTACCATACACTTCAACTGTATTTATTATATTTGATAATTAAAAGGATATATCTTCAAAGAATAATGCAAGTGAAAGTGTCAAAAATACTGACATAACATTAAAAATCTTTTGTTAAGGAAATTTGAGGAGATTGTTCTCAAGAATGAGAGTTGCAGCTTTTGGCTTTCCTTCACTTGACATATTTTAGGCCTAATTCAGTAGTGACATCTGTGGATCAGGCTTTTTTTTTAATATGCCATGGCATTCAGTGAACATACTGTACATGCCTCTTTTTTTAACACACTACTGGCCCCATAAGATGATACATTTGCTTTTCTTCTTGCTTTGGGTCTGGAACTATTCTATTTTATTCTGTAACTATTGTTCAAGTGACAGAATACCTTTATTTGGGAATATTCCAGCTTATTTCTCTGAACCTATTTAAAGGGAAAGGCTTTACTCAAGAGTGGAACCTGACCTTTGTAAATAACTTTAAAATTAGTTGAATAAAGAATTTGGTCAGTAATTTAAGTCCCTGGAGTTAAATTATGCTATTGGCTGTTATGCGGACAGTTCAAAAAACTTCTGTGGAAACTTCTCTTTAAAAACAGTATTACTGCTAATTTCTAAAAGGAATATTACTAATCTTGGAAACTTATTACAGTATAAACATTTCTAGCAGCTGACTCTGCACCTGCATTCTGTATCAGAGAAATTTTGGTTATGCAGCAAACACAGGTTTGCACTCAGACTGTGTATTAAAATGACCTAAAAATCTATAGATATTTTATTTTACATTTCTCAATATGATGAGCCAACTGGCATGACTGATAGGCCGTTCATGTGGAGTTGCGGCTCTTTCAGAAGATTTCCTGTAAAAATAATCAATGAGTATTGAGATGTACTTGACTAAGATGATTTCTGTGTCACAAACCACTTTCAGTATATGGTATTAAAAGCTTGTCTGGTATTTTCAACTTGCTAATCTTTGAGTTTTTTTTAAATGACATACAACCTAGCATTTTTGGCTCTGATGAATAATCATCTGTGAGAGTAACCTCTTTTCCTAGAGATCTTGTAAAGCACTTAAAAGCCAATGGAGTGCACTATTCTATTGGGTTGTTAAAATAATTCATCAGAGTAGCAGATGTTTAACAAGCTACAGTCTATCATATTGTTGTGCATTATAGCTGCATATGCAAGCCTAAAGACATGTGGACCGTATTATACTGCTGAGCCCCTTGTGAACATGAGAATATAAATGAAACAAAATTGAAAGAACTGAACTAAAAGGAATTCCTTTCAGCAGTCCTTTGGTGCAGTGCCATCAGAAAGAGCTATGCTGCTTCTGGATCTGCAAATGGCATGTAAAAGCCCTCTCTATATTGCACTGTCGTGTGTTACAGATATGTTAGTTTTGCTACTGCTAAGTTGGGCACCTTAGTCCAAAATCTAGGTACAAGAAGCAGCTAGCTAATCCCAGGACAGCCTAGATTTCTGTCAATAAAGTCCCTGTGTCATGTACATTTTTACTTATGCCTAGAAATGTCAAATCTGACAGGACTGGGCATTTTGCTACTCAAATCTTGCCACCATTCATAAAGTGAGAGTTCCTCTGCCTTTTTCACTTGGAGGTCAACACAGGGAGGCACATGGGCACCCTGTTTACCAATGGTTTAGTGATCAGGCTACTTTCCTGGGGTATGAGAGACTGGAGTTTAAAATATCTGTCTGCTCTGGAGTTAGATCAGAGCAGTTCCACTACGCATTAAATATTCATTAGGCCCCTGAGTGAAAAAGAGAGAGAGAATGACTGAATCTATTTCAGTAAAAAAGAGGCTGGGGCATTTAACTGTGATATAAGAAAGTTAAGTGTAGGTTCTTATTCCAATGAAGGAATTTGGGGTATGATCATCGTACAGTATCTATGATTTCTTTGTGCTCTCTCTGCTAAGCTTGAAATTTGTGCTTGCTTTACATGTATATGGCCTGTTCTTGCACTTGGTTGTGTGAGTCTGCATCAGATGCTGTGACAGACCATTGGCTATGAAGTTTGTTTTCATACTTTGGATGTAGACATGTCTTTTAACACTGATTTTAAAAATCTAGATTTTTTTTCTTTATTTTTAATCAAATACTGCTGTTCTATTTACCACCCAAATATTGCACTTGTTTATGTTCAATGAAACTGGATTTCTGGAGTTCTATTAAATTGTGAGTCACCTTCTTCTTATTTTTATTTTTCCCCAAACTGATGTCAATGCCTGTGATCTTATTAAATGAAGTGAGTTCTGCTGAAAATCTTTAAGGATCTGAGAGCATATTAAATTGGCAGCTTTCCTAGTGAAGAGAGTTCAGTTCAAGGTTGTAGGTCAGTATTTAATATCCTTCAGGGGAATAATTCCATCTATAGCAACCATTGCCTTTCCCGAGGTAGCCTTGACCTTGACAGATAGAACAGATAAACAGTTGACTAAACTGAAAAGGCTCGACAATACTGTAGACAGATCTAGGAACTTAGACTGGGAAACTATGTTATGGCGCAGAAAGAGTAAATAGGGGCTAAAACTCACAAAACCGAGGACTTTCCATGGTAAATGTTCCAGGAAAGAGGGCAAGAAGACAGAAAGCGTAGTTTCCAGCAACTTCCTAAAGTTCTCAGCGGCTTCAGTGACGTGACTGCAGGCACTTTAGAACCAGACTGATGAACAAATGTCAACTCTGGCATCTTTCAGGTTTGGTCTCATAAACATTAGCTGTGTTACAAATTTCTATCCTGCTGTCACGGTTTAACCCCAGGTGGCAGCTGAGCCCCACGCAGCCGCTCGCTCACTCCCACCATGGTGGGATGGGGGAGAGAATCAGAAGAGTAAAAGTGAGAAAACTCATTTGTTGAGATAAAGACAGTTTAATAGGTAAAGCAAAAGCTGCACATGCAAGGAAAGCAAAACAAGGAATTCATTCACCACTTCCCATCAGCAGGCAGGTGTTCAACCATGTCCAGGAAAGTAGGACTCCATCATGCGTAACTGTTACTTGGGAAGACAAATGCCATCGTTCTGAATGCCCCCACCCTTCCTTCTTCTTCCCCCGGCTTTATATGCTGAGCACGACGTCATGTGGTATGGAATATCCCTTTGGTCAGTTGGGGCCAGCTGGCCCAGCTGTGTCCCCTCCCGGCTTCTTGTGCACCCCCCGCCTGCTCGCTGGTGGGGTGGGGTGAGGAGCAGAAAAGGCCTTGACTCTGTGTAAGCCCTGCTCAGCAGTGACTAAAACATCCCTGCGTTACCAACACTGTTTTCAGCACAAACCCAAAACATAGGCCCATAGTAGCTACTGTGAAGAAAATTAACTCTATCCCAGCCAGAACCCACCCACCTGCAAATCCTCTCTTCTGTCCATGTGTAAAAACCCCACCGAAGCAGATGGGACTGGGGAGGGCAGAGAGGATACCTGAGTCTGAGTGCCGCAAAGGCTGCAATTATGAAGTTGTCCATAGTGCTGTAACCTAAACACTGGACTTTAGATGCTTGGTTAAACTTCTGACTATCAGAAGGTGGCAGCATTGACGAAGAAAACAAGTAGAAAAGACGAATGAAAGTAGATATTGGTATACATTCTGGCTTTTTACTTTAAATAAAGTAATATTGTAGCAAGATAATGGGAATACAATAATTTAATGCAGAAGAAATCTTAACATGTCTGTCTTGATGAGCAAATCACTGAGTTTAACGGTGTATTATTGTTAAGTGACGCAGGATTTTCTGAGGTGACCATCAAAACACCATGTACATGTAGCATTTGCACCAAATTCAAAGTTTGTTACTGTTGAATACAGTTATTAAAGCCACATGTCTCTGGTAAACAGACTTTTTGCCCCCCACCCCTATTTTTCCTTTTTTTTTTTTTTTTGATTAAAGTTAACATGTCCTAAATGTAGGCTATGTTTAGACCTGTTAGTCCAACTGGAGGCTTAATTAGATGTCATTTTGATCAAATCATTGTCTCCTAGATTCACTGTAGGCAGGAAGCTCTGGGTTTGCCATTATTGACACTGGCCTGGATTGTCATATGTTTGGCCTTATTGATGCCTGACTTGTTAATACTAAATGTGTGCTGAAAACTATGGAAGGGTCCCCTTGCAGATTTGCTCCATAGTTCAACCTAAACCTACTCAACATATATTTATATGTGAACATGCGAGTAAACAGACCTTATACGCTTCTTCTGGGGGAGTGTGGTATTTATCTAATTCTCACTGCAACATCTTGAAACAACAAAGCCTTGACATTTATGACTGAGGTAGATGGTTGGTGAGTGTGGGCTTAAGGACGTATGTATGTAGAGCATAACTTTTTTCTCAAAGAAACAAACAGTAATTTAACTTTTATTGTTCTGAAAGAGATTTCTTAATTGGGAGCCAGCCGTAACAGGCAATACATTCAATTCCAAAATTTGCAGACAGGTAACTCAGACACTTTACTATTGTGTTACTCTGTTCAAGCTCCTCACTTAGTGACATGAAAATACATGGATTCAAAAGACTGCTTGCTTGGGTCAATGAAATCAAGCACATAGCAGATTCATTACAAAGATTTCAATATCCATACATTTATGGCAATTTGCAAGAAATACATATAGAAAGCACAATTATAATGTCTTCCCCAGTTTGCAGAGCCATATATACTCAAGTTTATGGGTGCAGCATACTCCTCCTGTCTGCAAAGCTGCAAAATAATTGGCTGTTCTGATGAGCTGGCCTTGTGGTATCCGTCCTGTGCTTGTCCTTTTTTTTTAATACTTTTTTTTTTTTTTAATACTTGTTTACCTATGAAGCATGGCTTTTCATCCTTATGTACAAGAAATATAGTATGGAGAAACTTCCTTACTTTCTCATTGTATCACCACTCTATTTTCCTATTTTAAAGGTTTCAGGCCATGCATTTTGTGATGTGACTATTTACAAAGATTCAATGAAGGAAGGATACGAATGAAAACTTCTCTGCAAAAGTTCACCTGAAAATTCACTATTTGTTGGACTTTTAGGTTTTGTCCCTTGGAAAAGAGAAACTGAATAGTTTAAATTCAAGAAATTACAAAAGGAATGCATACAGCTTTTTAATACTTTAATTAATATTTTTGATCTGCCTGCTTTATTTGCTGTCCTTGAATGGTATAGAAATATATGCTACTGTCTTCTCTTCCCTTTCTCTGGATTGTGACTTCTTGAGTAAAATGGCTCTAACACCTGAGGTGAACAGTCCCATCTTTTCTGTTATTCACCGTATCTCTTGGAGACAAGGACTTTTCCATCCTCTTTTTTTCTTTTTTTTTTTTTCCATTTTGCTTTCCTCCTTCCTGTCAGAAGAAAAATAAGCACAGTCCCTCTTTTCTTGTCACCTTTGTCCTGCTTTCCTTTCTCTCTGTATAGTTTCAGTCTTGGGTATCACAGTCTACAGGATACATTCTTGGCCAGTTTCATTCTTGCAACGTCACAGGTTCACAACAGTGTAATTAAAAGGAGAATTAGACTTCATGTCTGTGTGACAGCTAGTTCTTCAGCTTCTTACCTACTTGCTGATAGCTCTGATGGCTTTTTTTGACTCTTCATATTGCTTGAGTAATATACCCAAATTTCCTGTTGCTATGATCTCATTAAAATATCTTAATTATATTTTACATATACAATTGTGTGATAATAAGTGATAATAGGGTGATAGGCAAGAGGAAGAAAGAACATAATATGACATAGTTTTAAATAAAGCCTAACTGTTTGTTGAAAAAAAAATTCTTCATTCTTTTCTCTTTCTGCAAATCTTTGGAGTACTGTGGTAGGAATGCAGTCAGATTTTGTTTGCACTTGTAGCATGTTCCTTGCTTGTTCCTGTCTTGGTTACTCCTGTTTTTAATAGTCTTCCTAAAAAATTGTTCTTAACATTTAAGAATACCATGGCAAGATTTTGTACATATAATCCATCAATTTCACTGAATCTTTTTCCGTGTTGGAAACCTCCTTCAGGACTACACTCTGAGTTATCAGCCTTTGCAGAGAATGTAACTTCACCTTTTCTCTTGCTGTTTCCACTTTCTGCTCAAATTTTGGCATCCTCTCTTAAGACTTCCCTGTCTTCACATTTTTTCTTATCATCAGAATGTATAAAAATATGTATACCTCCTGTTTATATATACATATATCTCAGAGGTCTTGATGTTTACCACAGAGAACAAAGAATTGGAGTTCTTCCACTTGTGTCATGTTGAGATTTTAGTGCCCAGTCATCTTGTCAAGGAAAATCTTGGCACTAAGTTTAATAGGTTTGACTCCACAGCATTTGAGTTTAAAAATTTAACAAACCTACAAGATGAGTATTTGTTTTCCTTTGTATGTGTTATCCCCTTCTTTGTTGCTGATGGGAAAGGGGAGAGTATCCAAGTAAATTTTTTGTATCGTCCCTATACTACCCTAGGTTAAAATATTGTTCTCTTTCTCCGGTTTACTCCTGTAGCAGCTGAACAGATGAAGACATATAGGGATGTTCTGCCTGTGTAAAAGTTTATTTAATTATCTGTGTTCTGCACTACTTTTAGCTTGTCATCCAGACACTTTACCATTACTCATGTGAGGTCATGGTTGTGACAGAGAAGTGAAACTCCTGTATCATATTACTGGCAGTTAGAAAAATTTATGCGTCAGGTCCTTCATATCAATATGGGCCCAAGTAGGTGATTGTGGCAATCTGGATAAAGCACTTGAGTTTTGTGATTATGTCACCATGAATGACGAATTCATTCTGTTATTCTTTTCTGCAGTTTGGATTGTGCACTGCTTTTTGTACTTCCCTGTTCCCAGCTTTTCAAAGGTGGTAGCTGAAAAGCCTCTTGCAGACTGACTTATGGCCGTTCATTACAGGTAATTTTCAGTCACTAAGCTCTTAAACATCTGATTTCCCTATTTCTACTAACCTGAGCTGGGTTTCTATTAAACATCTGTATTAAATTAAAAGCAATACTAAAAGCCTGTTGGTCTTGGAGCTCTATTCTAATCAGCACGTAGTAGTAAAATTTTAGAATTAAATTCCTCCAGGAGTTAAGTCCACCAATAGTGTTATATGTTTCAAATTAATTATAATTTCAAACCTTCAGTCCAAATGCCTTAGCTAGCTTTTCATGCTGCAACTTTTGTGTGCATAATTAGATTTTTATGGATTTTCTTCTGATATTGTGTTTATAATCTTATCAGAGCAATATATTGTGTCATTGTAAGTACTTATTATGTACTATAAGCCATGAACAACACCTCTTTGTAATAGGCTACTTGTCTGGTAGTCGATGTGTATTGAATTGTATGCTGTATACAGCAAAATGATTTGGTTTTTAGGTTATAAAATTAGCATTTTTAAAAGATGGATTGCAGAATATGAAAAACTTTTTGAACATTATTTTTGAATGAACATTTTGTTATAGATTCATCTATTCATGATGCATGTAATTTTGAAAATTTACTATGGTAGACAAATAGGAATGGGCATTTCATAATGAGAGTCCTACAATTTTCAGATTATCAGTATATGTTCACCTGTGGAACAGGTGCAAGACTTTGCTGTTAGGAGGGTCAGTTGTCACGGTGCTAAATAAGCCCATCTCCAGATAGTGCCAGCAGTACAATACATGCTGCAATAGTGTTAGAACAACAGTGATAATATCTTTTTATAAAGTAGGGCTTGTACTTGCTTGAGTATAATAAATAACCTTGGTTTTACGATGATATAGAAATAAGGTGTTTTTTATATGGTACAACCTGTGTATTTTTCTTCTGTAGAACTGGCATGTGATCACAAAAATTATTTTTGGGAATACTTAGATGGCTTATAGTTCAGTATTTAACTCTGAGCTGCTTTGTGATTTCAGTTCTTTTTCTGAGTTAAAGGGTGAAGAGGAAGGTATATTTGTGGCTTTTTTGGTCAAGGAAGTCACAGGTACAATATTTGGTTTTTAAATTATGGCACCCTTATCTCTTACCACATGTTTTTACTTTGGAGCAGTGAATCATAGCTCTCTTCATGTTGCTTTAGCAGCAACTCTCCTATTTTCTTTGTTCGATTCAACATGATCTGTGAAATTCTTGTTTTCTTGTGAAATTTTTTTATCCCACTGGTGCATGTTACATGCAACCCTTTAAAGAGGGATGGGTCCATTTTCTCTGGCAGTCCATTTTCTCACCACATATGATGCTGTGGTGCTAGGGATCAAATCAATCTGTAGCGTGCCTAGGATCTCAGTCTAGAAATGGATTAGGCCTTGTAACACTCAAGGAATTGATCAGCCTCTTGTAGAGGTGTAAAAGCCATTATAAGGGAGTATGTTTTTAAGTGTGTTTCATTGTTCCCATGCATTGGCTTACAAGCATTCTTGTATTCATGTCCATCAACTCCATTTCCACTTGCCAGGTCGACAGGCTCTCTCTGTGTGTTTCTCTGCTCCAGATGTTGATTTGGCTTCCCTTTCTGTAGTGTTGCGCCTCTAGTTCCCCTTCACTTTAATATTATTTCTTGTCTTTCTTTTCTGGATGATTAGTCTATCAGGATGTCATCATATTACACTGCTGGGAGAATGGCTAATGATGAAATTGTCAACAGGTGCCATCACCCAGTTCATTGCTGAGTAGCTTGACTATACACCTGCTTGGTGATGAGGGCTGTGCTAGCCAGGTGTCTGATTCTATGTATCTCCCATTTTTCTATTCCATTTTCCTGTTTTTGTTCGTTTGTTTGTTTGTATTTTTTTTTTTTCAAAACAGTAGGGTTCTGTCAAGTAAAATTTTGAGGTTGAATGGAGGGAATGTTTGGGTAACAGCACAACAAGCAAACAAGCAGTTTTATGCCACTGAAATGAATATAGCGGCTTATTTCGCTGAGTGGTTTATGATGATTGTGGGTCAGAGGCTCAGTGGTAGCAAGCTTGTCCAATTAAGGCAGCTCTGGTTGGAAGTAAAGTACCTCTAATTGCACTTTCATCTTGACCTACGTGAGTTCTGATCTTGGTGCCAGCTGGAGCAAAAATGATGCTAAGCAATTTAAAATAGTCACCAACATTTTCTACTCTTTGATATCGGAAGCAGCAATAACTTTGATGTTACCAAGAGTTGAATAGTGAGCTTTTCCTAACAGTGGTCCTCAATACTGGGGATCTGATTAGCATTCAGTTAATATCCTGGACTTCTAGGTCTCCCAGAGTTATTTTATAGTTATTCTTTTAGACATTGCCAGATCCAGATATAAATGTTATTAGGAACAAATATTAGGGTTCTGGTTTTTCTGGTTTGTTTTAGGGCTTTTGCAGCTTTTTACTTCCTTTCTTGCATTCCTCCCTTTGTCCCACACTAGCCATTTTAGTTGTTCCATACTGCTAGCTGCCAGATGATTTTGTTTTACTAACACTTCACTCTCTCTCAGAGAAGTGGGAGGCATGCAATGTCCAGACTGATGCTTTTCTCCTCTTTTAGAATGGGTGCTGCCTGAAGTTGAACGGGTTAGCATAATAGCCAGATCTTGACATTTTATAAGCTTTTAGCTGTTTTGTGCTTTTATTAAAGCAAAGTGACTAAATTCAAGACTGATGTTTGTATTTTCTTTATGTATTTACTGAAAGCTATGTTTCAAGCTTTTCTGGTTTTGCAGAGGAAAGCCTGAAAATAGTACTTAAGTCTCAAAAACCAGAAGGCAAATAAGAGGATCCCTCAGATTGTTCTCAAAAGCTCAGGGCATTGGACTGTGACTCGTGATTCTGAGTCCTTGAGATAGACAAACTCAATACTGTCAGTCTTGCTTCTCTCAGCTGTTACTGGCTTTGCACTAGATAGGACAAACTAAAGAGCTCAATGCCATGAATCACTAAGCTTTTCCTAGTAGAGGAAGGTCTGCAGACAGTAAACAGCAAACCCGAAAAGAGTAGTGGAACACTAATAGGCACAGTCAGGTTTTGAAGGGGAATTTATGACATACTGATACCTTGCCAAACTGTATTGCTATGACCATAAATTGCAGTGACTTGTGGTAAATGCACTTCGTTTTTATCTCTGATTTCCCCCTTTCTGCCTTCAAATTCTACTCAGTACTTTGCTGTTTCTTAGGACACTTAGTAGTAGTAAATGCAGAGAACAATCAGTAATCGTACTTTTGTTTAAATAAAATAAAGTTTTTTATTTGGCATAGAAATGGCAAATAAATGAAAATAAAACCAGATCATAAAGCTTCTAATGGAAATTGATTCTACAACATTGTCTGCAAAGGCTTCGTTTTAAACATAACATTCAAGGGGGAAACTATACTGATTTTGGCCATCTAGTTTGTGGGTTCCATTTTTGTGAGTTCAGATCGTAATAGTAATATTATTCAAATATTATTCAAAGTCTGAGAATCCAAACCAAAGCAGAACAGTGGAGTTATGTGCAAAACTGGAAACACAGGCCTAAACATTCAAACCTGCCTGCTAAAAACTAATGTACGAACTTTTGGTTAGGCATGTAACTGTGAAGTCTAATATTGTGCTGCACATAACTGATTAATTCTAGCCAAATTTTTCTAAAAGTTCTTGTCGGCAGTTTTTACTCCTACTAAGGCAGGCACTTGGCAAGGATATTTCAAGTTTACTCAACTTTGTTTTTTTAATCTGTATATACGCACATGGGCAAAAACTTATATTTATGTAACTGCACACCTGAAGTTGAGAACTACTAACAATTGCTCTGGAGAGCAATAATTGAGGTTGCTTGCGGCTGTATGTTTTTATTAGCACTAAGCAAATTATTTTGGAAGGGGAAATGAAAAGAAGTTTACTGAAAACTGGGAGTTTCATTACTTTGCTGGTCCCTAACCTTGCTTTATTTGTGTCAATTAATGAGTATCTTATTGACAAAATAGTTCAAGTTTCTTCATATCAAATAATTAAAAACACCTTTAACTTTGTTGCAGTTTGGTTTTCATCATTGTAGCTGAATGGGTGAGACAACACCCCATATTTTATCATATCCCTTCGATAATACTGTTATTGTGGTGATAGGTGGCAACTTGTTAACAGTGCAAGGGCACAGCTCAGTTTCTGGGATGTAGCTCCTGGAAGATACCATGTATTTTGTCTTATGGAGAGGGATCATGGAATCATAGAATCATAGAATCTTTGGGTTAAGGGATGTTTTAAAGTTCATCTAGTCCAACGCCCCTGCAATGAGCAGGGGCATCTTCAACCAGATCAGGTTGCTCAGAGCCCCGTCCAACCTGACCTGGAATGTTTCCAGGGATGGGGCATCTCCCACCTCTCTGGGCAACCTGTGCCAGGGTTTCACCACCCTCAGTGTGAAAAATTAATGTGGTCTATACATGCCTTTCAGAGTAATTTTAAATTGGGACTATTATATTCTTTAGTATTTACTATGTATAACTATTATTATGCACTACTGTTATTTACTATGTATTACTCAGTAATTAGTATTTATGTATTTATTAATCTACTTTTGCTGAGACTTTCTCTTTCAATCTAACCCACTTCAGTTCATATCAATGGCATATAGAGATGGGATTATTTCCATGGAACTAGTTAGAAGATAAAGGAGGGGAAAAAAACCCACAAAAAAAAAGCTTGTGAGGTTGTGTACCTTTTTATTCTGGTGTATTTCATAGAAAGCACAGACTGTAAAAAAGGTCATCTATAATCTCTCAGAGGCATAAAACCAATGCCTTGGAGACTGTGTAGAATCTGCCTACTGTTCATTTTTTGGCCACAAGCATTACCAGATATAACAATTAAGGACAAATTTAACAGCTGTCAGGTCTTCCCCCTCTTTCCCCCCATTATCTCTTTGAGCAAGCTACAAAGAAGTTACTTAATACTGCTGTTCATGCCAGGCCTCTCTACAGGTTCTTGCCAAGATTATTTTATGAGAAAAGTGTTTTTATAAAATACTTAAAATTTGCCTTGGCTGTATATCACTTCTTTAGATCAGGGAGTACCTCCTGTACAAGCTGACATCTACACACCTTTCTCATTGCAGAGAAAAAAGAAATAGTTGATCTCCTTTTTTAAGAACTTCTTAAAGATGACTTAAGATGTTAAAACCAATGTTGTCTTACAGAGATATATATAAAAGGAATGAGAACTGAAGGACAGGAGATACATAAATTTGGATATCTGAAATAATTTCTCTTGTTAAATGTATTTTAAAATTTGGAAAAAATGAAAATGTTGTTCACATACTGAAAAAAACCCTCACAGATTCCCTAGTTTGAACACTTTGGTTTAGTGTGCCTCGCAGATTAGTGGATGGATAACTAAAACACATGTGACAAAAGCTTGGAGAGTGTAATAAAAACCTTCTTCCAGGAGAGCTTGTTGAGGTTGGTAAGTCAAGAGAAGAATTACTTGGTCAATCTGTTTCAGGAAGAGTTTGCTAAAAACCCTTACAGTAGCCAGCTTATTCCTTCCCCGTGCCAGTAAAGCATTAGTTTTCATGCTTCATTGTCCTAAAAATAGAACCCTCATTAATTTTTTTTGAGATTCATTGAGCTAGAATATAGTCTTCTTCCCACAGCTAGGAAGACTCCCTCTAGCATCTTGAGAACCAAGAGACAAATATTAACTTAGAGTGATACACTGATAAGTTATTGAAATGTCTTTGTATTTTGTATTTGTCATTTGTGTCTCTGTCCCTGTCATGGAAGCTGCTGTTGAAATCTTTCAACATCAACACTCTGCCATTTAAAACTTACCCTGCCAGCATGCCATCTGTTTTGATCAGGGAACCACTTTCTACGTGAGCTGACTCCTACACACATTGCACTTTGCAAGAAAAAAATGTATTTGCTGAAAAGTAAAAAATCTAAACCTCCATTGAAACGCAGTGCTCCTTGACTCAGTTTAAAAA
Source organism: Phaethon lepturus (assembly GCF_000687285.1). Taxonomy (NCBI): domain Eukaryota; kingdom Metazoa; phylum Chordata; class Aves; order Phaethontiformes; family Phaethontidae; genus Phaethon; species Phaethon lepturus. The sequence goes on from NW_010520308.1 coordinate 54,589, forward strand.
AAAGTAAAATCTTAAAATTAGATAAGTACACTTTCTTCCCTCTCTCCCATTGTTTTAGATATCTAGACAATAGAAAAAAATCAGTAAAGTGAGTCAAGCCCTCTGTGTAATCGCATTCTGCACCCCCAAAGCTGGTTGCGCATGTTGATATATTTCCAGTCAGGGACAGAGATACTGGCATTTGAGTTTGTTACTGTAGAAATTTAAGTTTGTAAGTTAAAAAAAAAAGGTGTTCATGCATGGCTTCTTCAAAGAGCAATGGAAATACATTTTCTAGCTTTGTGAAAGCAGTTTTAATCAATATATTACTAATGGTTATATGTTATTTTTAATAACAGATACCATTAGATTAGGTACATCTGGATGAGACACTGGTCTTGATATTTAACCCCATTCTCCCTTGATAGGCTTTTTTGTTAACAGTCTATATCAATGTTTTTCACAGTAGTAATAGCGCTCAGTGCTTTGTGGGTGGAGGGAGACAAGGGAGGGAGATGAGACCTACACCCACACTCTACACTGAGGCAACCCGTTAGCAATCCCGTAGCTGGCTCTCAGCATCTTGCTCTATACCCACGACTCCAAAGCCTGAACCAGTGGCTCAGGTCCCTGAAGTGATGTGGTGGGTCATATTGATTACTCGATGGTTTTTCTTTTGGGTCATTATGTGGTGCTGAATGCAGATTCTGGGAACAGTTCTGTGACAGGATTCCTGACTACAAATATCTTTTGGCAACATAGGATCATCGGAAGACAAGTAAGCACAGAGCAAATGTTGGTGGCAGTGATAGTTGCTACTTTATGTTGTGGAAAGCCTGACTGCTACTCTCTGTGCATGTTTTAAATTGACTTACCAAAAAGGAGAACAATCACCAGGGGATAAAATACTCATGTTAGTAAGGACAAAGGAGTCCTTACTTAACCCTAATAGGCTGTAAAGAGCATGCAAAGGAACTGTATTATTCCCTAACACCCTCTTTGAAGCTTACATTAGTAACAATGTGAGGACCTCCAGATTCAGTTTCTTGCCTCTTCTGGAACTGCATCATGTAATCCTTATCAAATTCCATCTTCTAACTACTTAGGTTCCTTGTCAAGATGTATACTCTTCTGTTTCTAGTTTTGAGCCTGGATTTATTTCATAGCCAGTTTATACCCAACTGTTCTTGTGCTGACACCATCCTCTAGCTATTAACAGTTCTTCTTCCTGTCTGTAATGTACCCTATAAAGTAATAACAAAGGGCATATCCCATCATTTCACCAGTCTAAGATAAAATGCATTCCTTTGGTCTCCCCTCATTGAAGTCACTGTTAGTCCAAGGCAGTCCCAGTAAGATTTACCGAGGGTCCAGTACTGGCAAGGTGCTTCTTCCTTACAAGCTCAGCAGCAGTCTCACTCATTACCTGTTTTAGGGAGCAACAAATCAGTAATGGAAATGCAGCTTTGGTTGTTTTAGAGCTATGTGAAATGCTGTGAAGGGTATCAGATGAGTCCTCCACAAGAAAAAGGAAAAAATAACCAAACACAACAAAACCCCCTCGTGTTCCTCTGAGCCCTATCTCACAAATTCCCCTGGGCAGTTTCATTTAATATTATCCTAAAATTTATTATTTTCTATAATTTATCTTAATATTTCACTAAAATCCCTAATAGAATAGTGATGACACAGATTAAACTCTCCATCCACAGAAATATAAACACTTTTTAGATAGCCTGTGAAGAGTGGCTCAATGTTAGGAAAATTGTGAGGCAAGCTGTTAGTGAATTATTGTCAAGGTCAGAGAATGCACATTTATTTTTCTGGTAGTTGTATCATTATCAGGCTCTTATGATATATCCACTTGTACTGAGAATATAGCTAACTTACCTTGGTGAATTTGATTTATTAGCATTGCAACTGACAAGGTTGCCCGTTTGTTAGTGCTTATTTTATATTTGAATAGCTTTCAGCACATAAATTTGAGGAATTGCATGCCTACTTTAGCTGTTCCATATTTCATGGAGAAAGCTAGACCAGAAGAGTGCTGCTGTTGATATTTCTATTTTGATACTGTCCACCTTTTTTATAAATTACAATGATGCCTGCATTTGTACTTAGGTGTGCCTTGTGAGCAGAATTTATTGCAAACAGTAAAACTTAAATGTGAAAAGTCATTAGCTTTATCCTGAATAAACTGTGACATAACCTTGCAATACAGTTTATTTTACATTCAGAGCATATCATAAATGTATTTAAAAAAAGACAAAAAAAGATGTAGAATTCAAAAGAAATTAACTAATTACATGCATTCCTCAGATTAAGCTTAAGTTAAAGAATGGGTGGAGAAGGAATATATGAGTAAGTGTATGGTGCAGGATGGAAGAAGAAGATCTCAAATGGGTCCAGAAATTATGCCTTTAAGTTTCTTACTGACTTCAGTGGTGTTACATCAGGCAGAGGAACACAGCTTAATTACAGCCAATGTTAGCTCATCCTCTTCCCAGAAGGATGCACTTTTAAGTAAATACAATTGTATAAAGAGCCAAATAAAGAAAAAGCAAAACAAATTACTTGCCCCTAACATCTTGTAAAGTTTCTTTAACACGTCTGTGTTATTTCAGATCTCTTTCTTTGCTTTGAGGAAGAAATGCTTCATCTAACTCACTTTATTCCCCTGTATCACTGTGGGCCATCACCTGCATACCCCCAATTCTCGATAGATCTCAGCTTGTCCCCATTGTCTAGGGATCAGGAGGGAAGCCAGTCAGAAGCATAACTTACATAAACTCACAGTGTGATGGGAAGAACGGGTAGATTTCTTTAGGGCCCCATGTTATCAAGTTGACTCTCAGGACTTCTCAACTTCCAAACTGTCTTCTCAATCAGTTCTTCTCCCACAGTGACTGCGTTTTTAATAATATTGGAGAAAGAAGACAGGAAGACTCATCTCCTGTTCTCCACTTTCATGAATGTATCTTTCCTACACAGAATGTGAAGGTACTAGTTTAATGTCAACAACATCAGTGAGACTGACAGTCACAACTCTAAGAATGATTGTCCAGACATGCAATGGCTTGGCTGTGGTCAGGATAAGGAACCTCTGGTTGAAGCTAATCATGGAAACTCTGAGTTGATGTTAATTTTTTCCAAGAAATTGCGAGTTTGTAACATCATTTATTGCTGAAGTAATTTTCAGGTTATTAACACCACCATTGATATCTGGAATCCTCATTCCTTCCAGCTACTCAATACTAATAATTGGAAAAATGCCTTTTTGCCAGTGGGGAGAAAGCAGAAGTCAGCTGCTATCTGCAGGCTTTATTGTGAACATCCATGGATCTACTGTAGAAATCAAACGATACACGTATACAATGCTAAACTGAGCATGAAAGCTCAGTACTTTTTCTCAGCAATGAAGTCCACCAAGAATATTTAGTCTCATTGCTCTTTTCTCTTAATCCCCTGGGTCAAATTCTGGCATTGGGTTTTCATACTTTCAGGCCTCTGCTATATTAATTTGCATTAACTGAAAAGCTGCCTTTCTGCATAGCTTTCACCTCCTCTAAGAGCTATATTCCAGTGGGACAACAGAATAGCCAACACCAGTAGAGAAGCTTATGTGTGTAGCAAGTAAACCCAAAAAGGTCAGAAAGCAAAGCAGAGATTCCCAAGTGAAATGCTGGGTATCACACACACAGGGTTGCCTCGATATTTCTTGCTGGCAAAAAACCATGAAAAAATATCCCGTTCCTGAACCCATTAGTAGTGCTATGATTGGTGGTTGTTGAATTAATCTATGTACAGGACTTTATGAAAATTAGAACTAACCTATTTCAATTACAAAATATCCACTGTATAATTAGCACCACTTAATACAAAATGTGTTCAATATATTTTATATGTAATTGAAATTCTGTAAAATTAAACTGTAATAATATAAATAATTTTTCAGGATGAAAAGTAGGTTAAGATAAGCAAATTTCATGCTTTAAACATTGAGATAAATATTCCCTAGTGTATTAAAATATTGTGTTTTAGACTGTTAATCTTTTCATTGAATAATAAATATGAGCTTCCCTTTTATGTAATTAATGCAACCCATATTTTGTAGAGAAATGAAATGTTGAATCTTACATAAAAAGTAGCTATGAGTATTTCATTACCAAACTTAATTCAGTCATTTCCACAGACTTATGGAAAATGTTATTCACCTCTTGGGGAAAACTTTTGGCAGTGAGATGTAGTTTTGCCTGGCATATATTTTGAATTGCTTGAATCTCTGGTTAGTCCCTTCTGGGGGGGCTATTATACACAGACTGGTTCAGAACAATAGTTAACTCTTAGCAGTATTTTATATCTTCGAAACCTTATTACTAATATTAAGTAAGGAATCCTTAATCTCCATTTCTGAAAGCATATTGAGAGGTTAACCTATATTTTCTAATATATTAGTTTTCATTTGGTTATAAAACATGCAGTCTAATGTCATTGTGTGAAATCTGTATGCAAGAATGAAAATGTCCAAAGCATTTCAGAAGACCGTGAGTTTTATTTCCCAGGTTCTTACTACATTTTCATGCAGCCATTTCTGTGGTGTAAAATAAGGACATCATCGGAAGTATGATTATGCTCTGAATGCCCAGTGAAGCTTTTAAAATGATACCTGACATCCAGTTACATGGCTATAGATAGACATTGATTTTTTTTTTTATTCATTCAATTTTTACAAAGAAAGTCTGTTAGAATCCAAGACAAATAGAGGAAAACAAACATTACTTCCCCGTCTTAACATTCACTGTACCTAAGAAAAACTGTTACCGAAGATAATTTGGTTATACTTCCCCAATTTTGATTTGGCTTTTGTAAGTAAAGTCCTAAGGATTAGTTGGACGTTGTTTTTTTTATTAAAATACATTTTTTTATTAATGCTATGGGAACTGATATCTGGCATCTTTAGGCAGTCTGGAAAACTAGAGGCTTAGAATTATTACTATAGCATACACTCATCAGAGTAATATAGAGCTACACTGCAGTTTTAAATGGTCTAGGCTGTTTTCTGCTAGCAGACTAGCTACAGCAACAGAATGCAGTGTGACTACAAAAAATGTGCTTGAGGAGACCTGTAAATATTTAAGATGGCAGCCTTTTCTGAGCTTTACTCTGTTACTGCTCCCTAGTGCTGAAGCTAGTTTGTGTGAAGCTGGTTCGGATACATCAGTGCTAGCAGTGGCTGTGCCTAGTGTACAAGTATGCCAGGGGAACCTGATGTGTGTGTTCTCCAGAGAGAAGATGTTACAAGATCAGTCCCTAATTATTTTATAATTGTGCACGGCTTTAATTATAAGACCTTAATGACTGACTTCATTTAAAACACTTAAGGGACGTTGACTTAAATAAAATGCTGTTGTTGAATTATTTTCTTTCCCAGCAGTCTGAGCACTTTCTATTTCTCTCTCTCTCAGGAGTCCTCTGTGCCTAACAAAGAGAGGAATGATCCATGTAATTAAGAGTCTGGGTGCAGGTTCCCTATTTTTCCTTACAACAGCTCAACTGGTAGGCACTGGGCACCCAATTTTCAAGGCATGCACAATATGTTCCACTTCTCATCCTAACAGAGCTCAAATATTCCATGTTCTTTGCTGTTACATATATACAGCAAGAAATGTTGCAATGGCCTTTGCAATCAGTTGCTTTCAAACTGCGGAGAGAGAAGGGAAGGAATACTCATGAAATTTTGGTCAAGGTCATCAGTCAAGGATAATTGTTATCAGATCACAATAAATCTGCATGCAAAGCACAGAGAATCTTCTTTTGTACAGATGTAATCAGAAATTAAAGGTCTTGATGTTGCTTTTTTTAAAAAACGTGTGCTGTACTTGGGTAAGTATTGCCTCTTCATATCTGAAGTGTGCACTGAGACTACTGGAGCTGAAATGAAAACAATGTAAATGAAATGTCATAAACCACTGCAAATCATTAGCAATGTTGGTTAGGGATAGCTTATGAGCCATTGTAGAATACTTTGCTTGGCCCTGACTGTTTTGAGGTTAAATTCCAACCTAAAATGCAAAACAGCTTGAAAAATCTGCTTTGAGGAAAAACCTGATCTTCATAAACTGAGATCTTTGTCAGTAGGTGTGCAAGTTGAGATGATGAAAAGTAAAATGGTATTAATACCATTCCTAGTACTTCCATCCTGGCGTCTTTAAAGATACGTATTTGTGATGGTAACATTTAATTATCAGAAACAATATTTAACTATTTGTAAGCTGGACAAAACTCAGTATTTCTGTCTGTTCATCCTGAATCAAAATAAAAAACTTGAAGGCTTAATAAAAAGATTCCTGAAACTTTAATTCAGGGGATGCTGACAAAAATTTCCTGGAAACCTTTTATTTTGGTAAGACTGAGACCCATTGAAGCATATTTATGTAAATTTCAATAAAATGTTTTGAATTCATGTGGTAATCATGCTCCATAGGGTAATGGTGGGGGGGAGGGAAAGCAATCTTGAAAAAAGAAGAATAGTGTGATTTTTAGTTGGGCAGGTTGTAAAATACTGTGCTTGTAAAGTGTGTATTTCTTTTTCTCTTTGGGAAAGAGACAAATGATAACTGCTTCTTCAGGTGGAAACCTTCCTTTGGGCACTTGGAGCCTTAATGCTTGTCAGTTTAAGTATCTAAGTTGGCTGTGGTCTGTACATCCTCCTGCTTCTCTGCTGCTCCATGTAATATTTGAGATACAAGTGGCACATAGAAGATTTAGGTAAAATTCTCAGTTGTCTAATAGAGAATGACATATTTTTATGGAAAAAAAAGAGACTTACAATGCATTAATTGTAAATATGCTTAAAGTCATTAAAATTATATCAATTTAATTAAATTTAGGGGTAATGAGTAATGTTATGAATAATATGAATACATTCAAAAAAATGTATTTCAGGAACTACTGTTTTTTATGTCATACTAACATATAGAATAAAGCAAAGCAATTATCAAATCAAACAGCAAATCAGATTCAATATCAAATAGAAATGGAAAAATCAGTCATCACAATAATACCTAAAATTCCAGCACCAGTTGGTTATGGATACCAAACTTCTAGTCATTGATATAAACGTTTATTTATCTGTGTAGACAGAAACTAGATTTTTAATTTGTATCTGAAATGCTGTCTTTTTTCTTGTTCTTGTTTCAAGTCCAACCCTTCCTTTCTACCGAAAGGAGGTTTTATAATGCGGATCTTAACAGAACACCCTTTACAAGTGAAAGTTTGATAACTCTTGTGTATTAGGAGTTATCAGCTGTACTAAAAGCAAGGAGAAAAGTCTTTCATATCCCCAGAAAACATCTTCATCTCCGTCCTTGGAGCAGCATAGCTGTTTTCAAGCACTGAGAATTGCACAGCTTCTGAATCCAAGCTTGAAAATTGTAATTGTATATGTGGTATATGAATTTACCAGCTTGGGCATCTTTGTATCTATGTATGGTATAGAATGCCCTTTGGATGCCTTTCAGCTATGTTTTCCTTACGTATTCGCTAAGCCATTCTTGGGAGTTAGCAGCTTTGCAAAGAGGATGGGAATGATTCATTTAAGTTTGTACGATGCTGAAAATGTAAGTCGCCTCATTGCAGAGCTTACTGAAATCAGTATAGATTGCACAATCAGCTTTTCATCTATGCTCCAGATAGAGGGAGATTAGTGGGACAAGATGATCTTTTGTTTCTGTGGAAACATAGAAAGGAAATCAGACAGACTTTACTGCATCACTTTCAACGCATTTCATTCTCGGGCTATTAGAAGAGAACTGATATCATACTGTTCTCTCATACAAAAAAAACAGTGTAGAAAGGGTTTTTAGATAGAATTCTGAGTATCATGTTTTTTGGAGATGGTAAGGTAAGAGGAAGAGTCTCTCGCGTGTACTCCTGGCATAGTTGCAGTCAGTCTGCATGTGCTCAGTCAGACCTCTAGGCTGTGAAGGCTTAGTGTAGGCTTTCCTCTACTAGGAGCTGATGCTCTTCTTTCACTTTCTATCTCTTTGTGCTCCATATTCCTCCGTGTATGGTTTAACCAAAATGGGATCCTTATGGCTTTGGAGATATATACCCTGGTCTTACAATTTTTATACAACTGCTAATTTTAAGTGCGCAGGAAATGGTTAGACCAACCTGTTACATAACATCAAGGCAGAGAACTTCCTCCGCTTATTTTTGTAAGTCATTTGGTTGAAGCAGGTCCTCCTATTCAGCTGTGAGCCTTTTAAACAATTAGAAATTTTTCCTTTCTCATTTTACGGTTTAGGGTTTTTTTTGCATGCTTTTCCCTTTCCTGCTGTGGAGAGAAACCGGTGGTATTAAGCAGTATTTCTTAGATGCCACTTTGCTTATGTACTGAAGATGTAACAAACTGTTTCCTCAAGCACAACAGGAATGAAAGAGATGGCAGTATATTTTCTGTGTTTCATTCTGATTTCCAAATAGCACAGACTCTCTCATAGTCAGATGGTAAGTATTTCTCTTGCTGTTCCCCTGGCTTTTCTGGCTGTTTGGCTGCCTCTGTTCACACACCTGTAGACCTTGACCAAATAATAATCAGGTCTCTATCTTCAGTCCATAGTAAAAGCCTCCTCAAATGTACAGTCTCACTGCTGGGCAGATTTGTGCGCGTGCTGCATTTTAGGGGGAAGGTCTTACGGCTTCAGTTACTAAGCTTTTAAAAAGAGCTTAACTGCATTGTAAATGTACTCCAGAAAAAGGATGTTATTGTGCTACACAGTTTCAATGAAGCTTCATCCAACCCCCTTTTTAGCAACTGCTTCTAAAAAGGCTTCTTTTCTTTATTTGAGAGATAAAATGAGGGGGAATCCTCATGTTCTTTAACACGAAAATAATGATTAATGATTAACCCAGTAAGTGATTGAGCAATTAATGATTAGAGTAATCTAATTGTAAAGATTTATCATACTGTTATAAACTGTGCCTTATTTTTTCTTCTGTATCTCATGTAAGAAAACCCATAAAGTGATCTGTGATGCAAAGTCTGTGCTTTTGCCAACACAAGTCTCTTATCAGGATACTCATCTCTTTAGAAGAGGAATTGATTCTTGTTCCTGGCATCAAAACATGACAAAAAAACCTGTGTAAACTGGATTTTTGTTAGAGCCAAAACATTTCTTTTCCATGAGATCAAAACCTGGGGCGTGAGAGTATGGAAGGAAGATTCCAGATAGGAAATGCTCAGGCTTTCATAAATGTTTACCTCAGAGTAAGTAAACTTGGGATTTAAGGAGCCAGTAAGATGAAGTGGCCGCTATATTTAAAAATCTCTGTTTTCAGTTTAATTCTGGTTTGTTAGCAACTCATCTTTTGAATTCTGGTTTCTCATGTTTTGGCTTAGTTTAGAGACAGATCTCTCTGTCTATTTGTCTGTGTGGGGGTGTATGTATATGTGTATGTATGTGTCTGTATGTGTATATTTAAGACTTGAAAAATGCTAAGCCTGAATCCAAAAACTGTTCATGTTAATATTTTTTGGCTTTACATCCGTCATTATTTGGAATGTGATTAAATCTCATTTACTTCACTGTGCCCAAAGCATGTGCTTAAAGTTAAGCATGTGCTTAAGTGTTTTCCTGAAAAACAATGCTTTACTGAATGAGAATTTAAAGTGAGTGCACTGCATGTGAACAGTAATCGTCTTTTTCCATGTAATTGTTCAGCATCATACCAAAGTCTGAGCTTCTCTTAATATATTTTTCTTTCTAGTTAACGTAGAAAGTAATATTGGATCACATGGATTGCATCCCTTTTTTAACTGCATTTTTTCTGTAGTTATAGCATATTATACTACTGTTAGAGTAAACCTCTAATTCAGGGCTGCAAAGGAATTAGAGAAATATTCTTTAGAATGAACTAGCATCTCATCATTGGTCTATAAATTTATTAACTTACATGAATATTAGAGATTTGTTGAGAGGGCTTATTGTCTACCTTTGTTTATCTGCTGGAGAAACCTCCTTCATTTGTCACCTGTGCAGTCATTTATAAAATATTAAAGCTAATACAAAGTCAGTGAAGGAGTGTTGGTTTTGATTTTTTTTTAAAAATATATTCTTTAAAGGTAGTATATTAGTACCTTATTACTATTTAGATAAATGTCTGTTTAGGATTAACTTGTCGTTTGTCTGCAATAACAACGGCTGTCATTTTTTAAAAATGAAGGCAAATCTTTGTAGCATGAAACATGAAATATTTTTGGCTGAAGTCTAGCAGCCAGTTTTACCTTGACAGTATTTTTGTAGTTGTGATGTAAAAAAATTGGCGATATATTGACTCCCTGTTATGGTAATGCAATGTGCGATGTTAAAAAATCTAACATCAGTTATGAAAATTTAGAAGATATTTAAGAGTACACATTTTTTAGCAATCTTTCTGTAATAATTTTTTTAAAGATTGTATGTATATTTTTATCATGAACATTTATTTTCCAGAAAATGCATTTGAGATTGTAAATTACTTGCACCAGTAGAATATTTCCCCTCATTTAAAAAAAAAAAAAAAGTCCATGAGACTGTGTCATATTTCTCTTCAAAAATCCTAGTGTATCCTTTACAAAAGTCAGGTATCTTAAAATCTACAATGAAATTCTAAAATTGTGCTCTTGAAAACCACTGAAAAGCACACTGATTGGAGCCAGTCTCTGCAAAAGTAGTGGTCCAGTGAATCTCAGTCTGTGTTTATATAAAGAATTCTAGTTTGTACCTCACTTAGAAAAGAAGCAAACAAATTTATTAAAAAGCGATCGTGTTTTAGATCTATATATTACTTTGAGATTTAGGATTTCAAGTTGTCTTGGATTTGCCTTATTTTTTTGTTTCAGAATTTATTTTGTTAGTTTTCAGCGTGAATGCGTATGTAATCTAGATCATTTCCCTGCAGTCATTTTCTGGAATGACGATAGAGTATTTCATGATACACAGCAATCTTAGTTACCTTGGAGGTACCAGGTTTCCAGTGCAGCAGAATGGTAGGATATTCTGAAGAGTGCAAGCTGCCTTTCAGCATTTAAAAAATGATGATGCTCCTTTTAAGAGCATCCATATGCTTTCAAATCAGGTTCAAAAGCCTATTATAAATTTTGAGCACAATAAGAACTGCTGCAATGCTTTCATTTTTACATTTTCCTTTTAGGTTTGGCATTTCCCCAGTTTGCCTGGTAGCTGGCATTCTGACATATATGTGTGTTCAAGTGCTTTCAAATCAAATTAATGCACAGAGTGCAAAATGTAACTCCTGTACCTTTTGGCAATTGCAGGAGTTACTTATGGCATCAGATGAACAGAAAAAGACGGCAAGTTTAAGGAGATACTGTGGGGTTTTTTGATGTCTTTATAGAGCATCCACCATAACTCTCTCGGAAACTTTTGGGAACTAGTGTAACAGATGTAGTAAAAATAGACACAATGAAAAACAACATTTTCGGTAATGTAAAAGGATTTAAGTTAAATTTTAAGAACCTTAAAATAAACTACTCTGCTGATTACGTTGTTTAGTGGCCCACCAAACTAGCTGAGTATCTCTGTCAGTATCTTGACAAAAATTAGAGGCTGTTACATAAATGTAGATGTTTACTATTAAATATTATACTCAGCTAGAAAAACTGAGTTCTGTGTAACTGCTTTTGCAAATAATAGGCTTTTACCCCATGGCAGCTAATCTTCTCGGGCTGTCTTTACAGTGGGTGGAGTAGATGGGCTCCTTGAGGAGAAGCATCTTTTTATTAGAGAGGAAACCTGGGAGAGTTGCCTCCTTGAGTGAACCTTAGCCCTTTGGAACCCTGTGCAAGAATGACAAACAGCTGCACGATAGATTGCATTTTTGCCATCATATGCAAGGCTTTGGCAGCCATTAATTCCATTACTACTTCTGCAGATTATTTTCCACTGCAATTGCTTGTTGCTGTTTTCTGTTCATATTCTGCTCATTTAACTGGAGTGCAAGGTTATACCCAGAACATTCAGCATCTCTGCAAGTCTATTCTTTGTGGAGATACTAGGGACAGCAGTTGATGTTCATCAGAAATGTGCAGATAGGGCATGTTCGGGAGTCTACTGAGTCAGGAGAAAGATTGCGGAGAAGTTCTATGTATTTTGGATCAGGCTGATGGTTCTGAAATTTCACCCTGAAAAATACTGGTCATATATTTCATTATCCGTGAACATCAAAATTTAAGGTAATTGAGAGCTTTAAAAATAGGACATAGTGTTGCAATATATATGAAATTTATTCACTCTATTTTTTTATAGTTGTTTGCTATTATATCAATGTAATTTATTGTGCCTGCAGCAAGCCGAGGACATGCTGGAAAATTAGATGATTCATTTCAAGTGTCTTATCCTAGTGAGCAAAATTTTAATCAGTCAGTTTTCTAATCCCAGCTCTGTTATTGGCACACTCTGTAAACTTGGCAAGGTCACAGAAGGATTCAACTGTGGACACAGTGTTGCATCTCAGCTAAATCATTACTGCATATGTTTTAATTTATCTGCATTATAGAATTTTTAAAGAAATACAACTGTAAAAGGGTGCTCCTCTGATGAGCTATGCTAGAGGTAATCTAATAACATAAACTGTGATGAATATAAGATTTATCTTGAGCTATGGTTGCTATTTCTTATGCAAATTTGTTACAACTTCACCTTAAATGCCCCCTTCTCTCCCCAACCTAGTAAAAAAACCTCATAACACATGGACTACTGTCTTGTCACTCTTACAGTTTTGTCACTAGATTGCTCATTCAGCGTTGTGAATTGTACCATGCAGCGAGCAGGAACTGTATTATTAGTTTGCTGTACCTCAAAGCTTGCTAGCTTTTATCAAGAAGATGCTACTTTTGACAATGTAAATGTTAATTCAGAAATACAAAGTAGTCCAGTATCCAAAAATTAGTTGAGTATGTCAGATGCATGCTAATGATAGTGTAGAAGGTATTTTAATTGCCTTAATTACCAGGCAGTAAATATAACAAGAATGGCCACATTGGATTAAAGTTTTCCAAAGTATCCAATGTCCTAATTTTAAAGGGAATAAAGAAGGCTAATGTCGATTAAAAGCAAATGGAATTAGGCTCCAAAACTCGTAATTGACTTCTGAAAATGTGACATAGGCTCCTAAGGAATGTTAAAAAACTTTACCCACAGATAACTGTGAAAAAGATAAACTTTTCAGAATGATAGACTGAGGCATCCCAATGTTATATTGACAGTGGGATCATGAAACATGTTATAAGGTGCATTTTTTGAAGTAGGGGTTCAGTTTCTTTACAAGGCAAATATGAAATTTTCCTTGGCTATCAGAAAGCAGGATGCATTTTGGATTAACTGCCACATTGAAAAAACACAAAACCGAAACAACCAAAACAAGTGGATATTATTAGCAAGTTATAGAAGAAGAGAGTAGCAGCCATAAAACAAGAGAGGTATAAAAGGAATGTCATTTTACAAAGACTCAGAAATGTTTAGTAGGGTATTAAATTAGGTAAATGTGTAAGCATGTTTTTGTAGAATTTGAGTGAGGAAGGCAAAAGTAAATTAATCGTAAGCAGGGACAGAGATAAGGATTACATATATTGTAATACATGTATGTATTTTGTATATAGGTGTATATATTAATGTATGGATATATGTATATAACCACAAAAATCAGACTAGAGTTAAAAAAAATTACTTAAGTCATACATCCTGCAGGTCTTTCCGAATAGCAGTTTGTATTAAAGCAATTCAGTTGATTGGTAAGTTGAAACATCTTCAGCTTTGAATATTATTTCATGATATGTTGCTTTTCTATTCTCTAATTATCAAAAGTTTTAAACAATACTACTCTCAAGCCCCCCTTTTGCTTTTGTACTGCATCACACATACTGCCATTGCAGTCTGTTGTGTTTGGTTTGTCAACCTCCATTTAAAACAAAGTGGCAAACTCTGATTGCTGGCTGTCCCGTGCCAGCAGTACCACTTTACTCCTGTAGAAATGATGAAACCTGGCAAATAGGCAAGAGTCATTAAGAAAACTGTGGAATGTATCACAATTAAGATGCCAGCAATACTAACCCCTTATCATGCGAGTCTTTATTCACACAGTAAAGTTTGAAGGACAGATACTGATGACTAACTATAATTATGCTGGCCGAAGTGTTCCCATTTTCTCATTTTACTGTTGCAGTACACACCCATTTAAAGATTATCATCTTGCTATTATTTTGTGAGACAATTTGAACAATAAACTTGCAGGAAAATGTATGAACTACAGTGAGAGTAATTTCAAAATAACTACCTTTTATGATATATATTAGCTTCTTAAATCCTGTGCTGAACTTCAAGTGCTGCAAAACGAAACAAAAATCTCTTAGGGCATCTGAATGCAAAAAATACTCAGAGATCAGGAAAACTAATGAGAATCCAGCAGCATGAAAATGAATGTTTTCTAATAGAAATGGCTTCATTCTAAGAGATAACACAGAAATCGTAAAAAATAAGGAAGATACATTCAAAAAGGTATGGAAGGCACAAATTCATAGAATGTATTGGCAGTTGGGTGGAGTAACTGGCCCTCTCTCTTATCTTTCAGTGTTCTTTCACAGTATTATTGGTGCTTTAGTTTAGAGAAAATTAAATACCAGATTTTAGAGATGTTGAAACCATTGAGCTAGTTCTTATTCTGCCTTATCATCTATTTATAACGCTATAGTCTGTAGGAAAGTCTGCTTACAAATTTTAGTAGCAGAAGTCTTTGTACAGACATATATGAAAACATAGAATGGAAGATTAAATCAGTGTAGTGTAGCAAGGCTCTCTAGCACATCCCAATAAGTAAGCATATGAATATTCCCTTTGGCTTTCCATATAGACAACACGCAAAGTTAAGTAGCATAAATGTTCTAGCTCTTTCTTTCAAATTTGGGTGCCTAAAGATGTACTCTGGTATGCCTTGATGGGTCAGTTGAGAAGCCAGCCATTGTGATTTTTCTGAGCATAAAAGACCTTGATGTAAACAAATACCGTTTTATACAACTGACCTGTTTTCCCCCTTCACTTACATCTGGCAACATCACAGTGACATGGTTTTTATTGACTTTGTTAGCAGCGCTGGAGTGAATACTCAGGTTCCCACCCTGGGCATGGACAGGGCCTTGGTGTTAGCTCTGGTAACCTATTTTGAGTGGTGACATGCCAACGTGTTTTCCTTATAGCAGCTCCAGAACTGTCTCGCCTTACCTGCCTGGGCTTTCTGCAGCCTAAGGTGTTTGCTGTGTCCCATGCTGAGCAAAGAACTCATCCATCCACTGCAGCACTTCCACAGCTTGCACCTTTACCAAGCGTGCCGTGACTTTGCTGACCGTAGTCTCATGCTTGCCAAAGTCGCCTGCTGTACCAGGTCGTGCATGTCTCCTTGGCAATCTGTTAACTCCTATTCCCAAGTGGGTTGTTTTTCTTTTTTTTGGGGGGGGTTTGGTTTGGTTTTGTTCATATTTCTGTTTGTCTGTTTGTTTTTAAACTATTTCTTCTTTCCTACTGACATGAGCATTCATCCCAGCAGACTTGGGGAACAGCTCTTGCCAGTGGTGGTGGGCTGGGTTTGGCCATGGGACAGGGTTGGGCAGCTCCCAACTGCGCTGGTGCTCTTCCAGGGAGTCGGGTTGCCTCAGTGAGTTATAACACTTCCTGCAGGCATGCGAAGCCTCACAGGACAATGTTGGAGGACTCTGAGGGGGCGAAAGGAGCCCCTGATGTGGTCTAATTCCTTTTGCAAGTAAGGATGAAATTGGGTGGTATGAAGAAAGGCTGAGAGAGTTGGGGTTGTTCAGCCTGGAGAAGAGAAGGCTCTGGGGAGACCTTACTGCAGCCTTCCAGTACTTAAAGGGGGCTTACAAGAAAAATGGGGACAGACTTTTTATCAGGGCCTGTTGCGATAGCACAAGGGGTAATGGTTTTAAGCTAAAAGAGGACAAGTTTAGACCAGATATAAGGAAAAAATTTTTCACAATGAGGGTGGTGAAGCACTGGAACAGGCTGCCCAGAGAAGTGATAGATGGCCCATCCCTGGACGTTCCAGGTCAGGCTGGCCGGGGCTCTGAGCAACCTGATCAAGTTGAAGCTGTCCCTGCTCATGGCAGGGGGTTGGACTAGATGACTTTTAAAGGTTCCTTCCAACCCAAACCATTCTATGACTCTATGATAAGTGAGGCTGGTTGCATCAATACATCAACTGAGTGGAAGGTGGGTAAACAAAGACGTGACTGTCGAGTTATAAATACTGCAACATGACAGTAAAGGTACACAATGCTATTTTGTATAAGGGAAGCTTTGTGTAGAGAAAAATATATAGAGAGTGATTCTTCTATTTTTAAATACAGTTTGTTAGGGTTGTGAAAACCCTCAGTAAAATTAATTATGCTGAATTATTTACAGGATACTGGAAATGTAGGAGATTACAAATGAGAGGAAGAGACCCCAGACTTCTGTTATGGCTGGCTAAGATATGACGACCAAGTGGGATTACACTGAGAAAGTGTTCAGCAGAGCAAGTAAGGATCCCTTGTGCAAGACAGGAGGGCTAATTGGCTGACCTCAGTATATAGCTGCACACTTGTATTATGTCCTTTTTTAATTCAGCAAGGGAGTTCGGTCTTTGTGGAAAAATATGTCCTATCCCTGATCATCAGCCAGACGAGGCAAAATTTTTTCTGCCTCTTGTACTTTCAGATTAAAGTTGCGAGATAGATTACATAGGCAAAAAGGACTTCAGATCTTCAGGAACTTATTTTCCACTTAAGGGTGAGAGCAGAAAAAACTAACTCCTTGGCTTGTCTCTAATGCACTTGATGCACCAGCCCTACCTCAGCCTGTATATAGGGAAGAAAATCTGGCCCCCAAATACACAGAAAATAGTGTTAGGGTTATTATCCGTAGAAATATTTTTGAATGCTTTCTTTTCAATGGCTAAGATAAACCATCAGAAATATAATACCTGGCAATATTTTACTGGGTTTTATCATGTTACTGTCTTTCATTTCTACCATAAACATCTATTTGACTGTCCTCTTATTTAAAAAAGGTCAAAATCTATACCAGGTATGTAAATTGGAATGAATTCATGGACTATTTTTTTTCCTAGTCTATTTTTACCTGTCTTTTGCCTTTCTATGAAGTCTCTGCAATTGTAAAGAATTCTTCCAAAGCTGATACATTAAGTTCTGGGAACTGAAGTGTATCACTGATCCATTTTAATAAATACTATATTGTCAAGCATTTACTATCTAATTTACCCAGTGATTCATCTGTTTAGCTTTCAATATACATAATACTGATAAGATTTAGTAGATCATATATTTGATTGAAAAGATGTATTAGATTTGTGTGCTGGCTTTGGCTGGGATGGAGTTAGTTTTCTTCATAGTAGCTAGTATGGGCCTATGTTTTGGGTTTGTGCTGAAAACAGTGTTGGTAACGCAGGGGTGTTTTAGTCACTGCTGAGCAGGGCTTACACAGAGTCAAGGCCTTTTCTGCTCCTCACCCCACCCCACCAGCGAGCAGGCTGGGGGTGCACAAGAAGCTGGGAGGGGACACAGCTGGGCCAGCTGGCCCCAACTGACCAAAGGGATATTCCATACCACATGACGTCGTGCTCAGCATATAAAGCCGGGGGAAGAAGAAGGAAGGGGGGACGTTCCAAGTTATGGCGTTTGTCTTCCCAAGTAACGGTTACGTGTGATTGAGGCCTGCTTTCCTGTAGATGGCTGAACACCTGCCTGCCGATGGGAAGTGGTGAACAAATTCCTTATTTTGCTTTGCTCACATGTACGGCTTTTGCTTTACCTATTAAACTGTCTTTATCTCAACCCACGAGTTTTCTCACTTCAGCTCTCATGATTCTCTCCCTCATTCTGCTGTGGGGGCAGTGACCAAGCAGTTGTGTGGTGCTTAGTTGCTGGTTAGTGTTAAACCATGGCAATTTGGTAGGTCCCGACTTCAATTTAACATAAGATGACTTTATCTGTCTTATGAGGATATATGTGATTTCCAAAAGCAATGTGTCTGTTTTTGAAAAATACTCCACTGAAAAGGGAAAAAATTAATTTATTGCAAGGAATGAAACATTAATTTTAGGAATCTGAAAATACAAATTACCGATATTTATATTAGAATTTCATAGCAAAGCATACTGTGCCTGTCTTCCCATTTCATATACTGAAAGTAATATTTTGATAATGCAAACTTCACTGCATGCATTGCTGAGTTCTAAACTGAAAAGCACTTTGCTCTGTAGAATGGAAAAATCAATTTAGCATAAGGTGGTCTCATTAAACTCTATTTATCCAAGATTACAACAATTTAGAAGAAGATTGAGAGTGAAAGTAATTGTTCTTTTTTTAATCCCAGTAGCTTTTAAAAAGAAATCTACTGATTAGGAAGCTCTGCTTGACTTCTGACTTGCATCTCCCAAGATGTATTCCAAGAGCTTGTGATTTCAGTGATGTATTCTGATGATATCATAAACAACTATGGCCATACCTTGCCAAAGTCACAAAACCAAGATGGAGTAACAGGTTAATATGATCTGTTAGTATATTTCGGTATTAATTTGCCATAGAAATGTTAATATTTTTAAATATTCAGAGAATCATTAAGGTTGGAAAAGACCTTTAAGATCAAGCCCAACCATCAACCCAACACCACCATGCCCATGTTCTGCATATGATTTATGGTGATTTAAAAGCTGAAGCTTTAGGCAACCCTTTCACTTTTTAGGGATGTAGGTTTCTGGTTTTAGTCTGAAAAATTAGTACAGTGCTTTGAAGACACAGTGCAATTCCCATGGCGTTATAAAAGCTATTTTGGAAGCGAGCTCTGTGCGCCAGGGTTCCATTGCTGACCCTTATGGATGCTAAATCCCTGCCTCCTTTTGCATGTAAGGTTGTAATATTTCCTGCCAAACGCAAAAAGAAAAGAGAAGAAGGACACCTACTGCCAGGAGGTCCAGAGTTTCACATTGCACCTCCAACATCAATGTCCCTGAAAACGTCTTTGGATTCGATTCAGTTTTCTCCCTTTTTTTTTCTTTTTTTTTTTTTCACCTCCAGATTTCAAATCCATGATTTTAGTTTGAATCTTTCTTTAGTTACTGTATTGGTAAGAGTGACAGGTTACAATATACTGGACACTTAACAATTAAAATTTTCATAAAATTCAGAGGAAGAAGTGATGATTATGTTTTCAACTTGCAACTACAAATGTTAGCTCACTGTCTCCATAAACATTCAGTTGCATCTAATATTTTTTGTCTCAACTCCAGTGAATCAAATAGTATAGCTGCTGAAGCTATACTATTAAACTTTTTTATCTGATAAAAACCCCTCAAACTTCCTTGCAGACTCTCACACAAAATTCAGCCATTTAAGTAAAGAATGTCAAAAAAGGCAGAAGTCCTTACGCAGTAATTAAGCTAATCATTTCCTTACTTTTTGGGGAAGAATGGCGGACAGAGGGTGCCAGAATAACAGGAAGTTGCTGGTTTATGGGTATAAGTCAAAAATACGCAAGGATCTCTGTAACCGAGCAAGTCCATGGTTTCTGTGTCCCAGGTCCTACTCCACCTTCAGTGGTGATCTGTCCCTGCACTCTGCCTCTTTGCAGGCCCAGCTCTGTTCAGCTGCATCCCAGTCTGGAGGCACACAACCTTTTAGGAAGCAGAACTTGCACATTTAGTGAAGTCAGGTGCTCTAGTTACTTTCATCTTTCTCATGTGTTTTGCTTTTGATGTTGGCCATGAAAATTTATGACAAACTGAGTTCTTGTATTACACCATCTGGGTATCCGCCTAGTTGGTGGTTTAATAAATGCAATCTAGAATAAATGGAGAGAAGACTTAAAAGGACTGGTAAAATGGAGTATTATTTTAGAGGTATCTTTTTATTTATTTGGAGATCTCAGGCTGAAAAATGTGCTGCTGCCTTGCAAGTAGATGTATAATATTTTACATTAAGACACCAGTGCTAGAAAAGTTTCTTTTTGGTATATAAGGCCATGTCACTGTTTTATAAGGCTGTACAGAAGATCAGTGACTATGACTAATATAGCTATTGTGCTTTTTAATGTTTTTGCTACCAAAGTACTGCTTTAGTGATATTTTAGATCAAGGATGAAATTCCAATGGTGATAGTCAGTTGAACAATGGGTTCAGTCCTCAGGTATAGCATAGAACCTGCAAAGAAGCTCTGAGGAAAGAAATATTGTTATATTTTAATTAATTTTTAGTCTTTCAAATGTTAATGACATTTGACTTTGAGAGGTTCAATTCAGGAAAGATCTTCATAAGTGACATTGTTTCTGAATAATTCTAAATTAAAAGTTCACAATGGTTGAAACTGGAACAGATGATCAGGAAAATAAATATTTTTAATCTTTTCTCTCTCTCCTTTCCAGAACTAGACAGAGGTCTTTGTGCTGCTTCAGTATTCCACTCCCACAGAAATGATCTCAAAACAGGTAACCTTTCTGATGTCTTAATTAGCTTTCGTTGCAGTTACTTTTTTTTTTTTTTTTTACAAGGTGTGAGAAAAACAAAGAGTTGAGCTGAATTTGCAGAAGTGAGAAGTTTTTGGGCTTTACTTAATTTGGTACTTGAGAGTACGCCTCAGAACAATGACAATCTTTAAATGGTGTTGGGCTAGAGGAAGAGCTGAGCAAACAATGCAGATTTCTTCAGAATGAGTCCAGCAATGATTTCCAGAGAATTGACAATAAACTGATAATAAAATGAAATGTGATGTTCTGGGTTGTGTGGTAGGACAGATTCTGCAGCGTATGGTAGAATGGTTACTGAAGGGACCTGACTGACTGAAAAGAGCTAGACTGGCAGAGTCTCCTTTGCACATTGTTTGACAATTAGATTTTAAGATACCTGCATGTCCCTGGCTATGCTAAACAAGCCATTTATAGTTAATGATTTCTACTTGCTTTAACAAAATGCTTAGTAAGTCTCCTGCTTGGGGATTTAAAGTAGCTAGATGACTGCCATTGTGGAGGATTTCTCTATTAATAAGTTGTGTTATCCTAACTTCTGATACTGTTCACAGAGTGATGAAAGTAATATTACTTTAAATATTTGTTGAACTGATCTGTAAATCTCAAGTTCACGCTTCTTAAAACTTTAATTTGTTAGATTATTTAGATAAACAGAGGCATCCTCTTAAAAAAATGGAGCAAAATTCCAGTATTTCAATATTGGCCTTCTGCAAGGAGTATTATTCTGCAGCTCTGAATATTGAAAGTCCAGTGTCATAAGGTTCTGAGTGTGCATGTTGTTTCTGAGAAACTTAAATTTAGGTCTTTTATGTTATGTCTTGAACTTCATGTTTCTTTATGAAGGACTACTCTGCATATCCTTATGGCATAGATATAAACCATCTATACACTGTGAAATGGAAACCACTGTACACATCTGTGAATAGCGATGATTTTCATCATATCAAACCACCCTTAGGAAAGCTTCAGAAGTTCTATTTTGAAAAGTTAAACTCCAGGTGCTCAGGGCTGCTACTAAAATCTCTCATGGCTTTATTTTTGCTTCACAGTACTTTTGCTTTGCCTTTTCCTCCCCTTGTCAGCCATATCTATTGTATTTGATATTGTATTTCTCCCATGCTGGACTTTTCCTAGTTGTGTGCCTTGTTGCTAACGCCATTCTATCTCAGATGTATCTGTGGTGTGGTACCTATTCTGTTGCGATGTTTTCCTGCAATACTGCTTGTTATCGTATATTTTCTTTTCCATAGATACGTGTATCTTTAGACTGACAAAAACCCCCTCAAAATACGATGTTTACAGCCTGGTACTTGTTTTGAACTGTTGTTTGTGCTAGGGAGAGTTGGGGACTGATGACTGTAGATACCTGTGCCTCAGCACTTAGAAGCTAAACAGAAAAGAAAAGTAAAGTAGATTCATTCCACTGTTGAGATAACAAGAGGGACACAGAGATTCCTAAATCCCCAGATATAGCCAAAGAAAAAGTGACATAGGATTTTGAAGGCCTAGAGCTCCCCTAAACATAAATCATCAGAGAGCAGAAAAAGGATAGCATCCTATGGCATATTCCTTCAACTGACAATTCAGTGCTCAAATCTGTGTTACTACCTATGTTACCAATGCTATACACAGGAGGATAGAGTTTCAGTTATTCCTTTGGAAGTTATACCTCTTTCTAGACGTAAATTTCTTCACTTATTGCTAGTCATATCCCATAAACGAGGAAACATTTTTGGCAGTGAGAGAAACTTCTCTTACCTGTTAATTTTTATTTATGGAAAGAAGCCAGCTAATCCATCTGACCCGGACAGTATTTAATATTCACCAGCAATTTTTTTTTTTTTTTATATGCAGTATTTTCATGCTGCTTTTCTTTCTCCAGCAGGTTCAGATATTTGCAGCTGACCCTATAGTTTCCTCTTTTTTCTTAGCCTTTAACATTTGCGGTTATGAGTCAACCTGATACTTTTATTTCCCAAGTGACTGCTAGAGCTAATACCATTTTGGGATTGATCTGCAATTTTGCAGAAGGTAACATTACCATGATGATATTGTTGTATTTTTCTGCAATGGCCTTTTCTGCAATTCTTGTCTCTGCTGCCCCATTAATAAAACCAAACAATCCCAAACAAACCAAAAAGCTGAGCACAGGTCTCTTGGAAAAAACAACTAAAAGAAACTTCTTTATTAAAAATATTAGTTGCTTAAATACACCAGTTTAGCAAAGCCTTTTGTAAATGGCAATAAGTTGATTTCATATATATTAGGAAAAGCATGAAAAAGCTAGTGCAGACCCAAGAGAAGTCAGGAGGGCTCTGGGTGATGTTCAGGACTACTGTTAACATTATAACAGCTATAGAATGCTTTGCAACAGCTCCAGGGGTTGTACTGGTGTCCATAGCACCATTCTATAGATGATGAAAACAAGATAGAGTACTTCAGTCATAAAGTATCGAACTTGTCTGCCCTATGAACAGTCGGGGACTCCCCTTTTTTCAGGGTTGGCCAAATTCCAGGCTCCACCTGAGCCAATCACCCAAGGAATTTTAAAGGAAAAAGGGTTCGGTTTTGCAAGATGCTCAGCCTACCTGCTACCACTGACTCATGCTAGTCTTCTCGCGGGAGCTGCTTTTGTCCTATTAGTGCCTTTCATCTTTGACTTGTGAGAGAAAAACCTGTCACATTTGGGTGTATTTCTTTTCACCTCTGACTGTTTATGTACTACTAAATAAAATGAAGGCCAGGATCTGTTCTCTGGTCAAATAGAACAGACTGGACACATCCCCATTCCTGGGCACTTGGCTGTAGTCTCTGCTGAGCCCATGTTTATTCATACTGTCAAATAAAAGAACAATCCAGTTCAAACACTGAACTCCTGCTGGCTGTGGTTTGTAGTACTCCAAACAGCTTTCTCTAAGAGAAATCAGCATTCCTTGGCCTCAAAGCTGGGGCTTGGTCCTGGACCACCATTTACTTATTTATATGTAGGCATAGAGGCTTTTATAGACATTCCTGTGGCTTCAAAGTGAGTGTTGAGGACCCATCTGAAAGAAGTGCCAGAGCTGGAACAGGAACTCCAGAAAGACTACCTAGTAGTTCTGTGTTAAGACAGATCTTTTCAGTCTCATAACATCTATCTGTAACAAAATCTTGTCTTAACAAGGAGTGGTAATGGCAAGTGAGATTTTGCCTGCCAAGAGGTTCAGGTCATATGGTTTCCAAGAAGTCTTTTTAAAACTTGTTGTATTTAGTTTTATTTTAAAATAAAGCCATAGAAAAGTACAGCTGAAAAGACCCTCAAGCGGACTTTTGGTGCAGAATCACTCAACCTGCAAGCAGGTGATCTGTGGTAGTTCATATAGCTTCTTAAGGTGAACTACAAAATGACTCCCAAATCTGAAAACCCTGCTGAAAGGCATTCTCACGTATCATCATTAAAAAAGATCAGAATGATCCATTAAACAACAATTTACAAAAGAGATAGTTTATTTACCAAAATTTAATGATTCTATGGTTCTATGGTTCTATGATTTTATTCTATGACTCTATTCTATACTTCATTTTTTAATAATTTTTCTGGAATGTGCCAGGTGGATCGGATGATCCTCTTTTTCTCAAATCCATCATCCATCCATTAATTACAAAGATAGTTATATATATATGTGTCCACTCAAAAGCAGGACCAGCTGTAGCTATACCATCCTGTATATGTTGCCAAACCTCTAACAATGGGGCCCAGCAGATTCCCATAACAATCCATTCCAGTGTTTCCTACCTATTATATAGTTTTTCCTCATAATTAACCTATATCTACCCTGCCGCAAATTCAGTCATTTATTTCTTGTCTTGTCAGTTGTGAATAGACTGTACCCTTTACAGATACAACTATGTACAAAAGCTCTTTGTTCTTCCCATTCAATCATTTTATTAATTGTCCTTGTGAAGTTCAGGCATCTTTGCGTATGTGTATGAATAAAAGTGATTTTCTGTGAACAGGAATGCAGGGAGAAAGGGAAATTAAATGAGAGTCTCCACAAAAATCTGCTTTTGCTTTCACCCTACATGTTGTGTACCTTCCCGCTATCTAACTTCCAAACATATTGTGAGAAGCAGTATCTTTAATGACAGCAGTCCAAGGCTATTTAATAACTGGTAGGAATGCAGTAGGGAGCACAGTTAGAGTGAGTCTAATCTGGGTTAAAATAATAGTTTGGAGGTAAAAAAAGTGAATTTATAAAGAATAGCAGATTAACTTCTCAGAGACATCCCAGAAAAACAAGGCCTGGCTTACCACACCTGCTCATTGTAAAATCCTCCATTGACTAAACACTGCTACTTCAACATTGTCATTTTCAAGAATCACATCAGGAACTACAGGGTCATTCTGATGAAGAAGAAGTCTTTTCAATGATTAGAATTAAGATGTTTCTCACAGAGTCTCCTGCTGCTCAACTAGTCATTGTTTCAATAAAAAGTTACCCTGCAGTGATGGTATCAAACTTTTCTGCTTCCTATGGTGCATTCAGAGGTCAGCTGCAATGAGAATACAGAAGTCCACCTGACAGAACAAAATAAAAACTGCAACTGTCTAAATCATCATGAAAGAGGTAAAAATTGATGTTTTAAGAAAATAGGATTACTTTTTTGTTCAGGTAGGAGGATAAGGGAACATGTTATATCTCTGGACATCTTTGAGAAAAAAGTGAAGTAAAAGCTCTGCAGAACTTACAGTCACAAAGCAGTGTTGGGTTTGGCTGGAATGCCACAATGTGAAGGTTGAAAGTGAATTTCATTTCTGCATTCCCCTTCACATTTTGAAAAATGTGAAATTCAAAAAATTATTTTCTCCCATGCTGTAATTCTGAGATGATTTTTGAGAAAAATAGCCCTTGAAGCTTTAAATTCAGGGATGGGGATGTTGCTCAAAGCCTTATTTTCAAATATGGTACTTGGGAAGAAAATGGTTGTGTCGTACATCTAAATAACTTGGTAATTTTTCTCTCGGCTCCTTTGCTTCCCTCTGATTTGCTTCATACTGGCTATTTATCATGGAGCCTGCTGTCATGAAAACATTAAATTTTATTTTTTTACATAATTATAGATTTCTTTTCTGTATATTTTTCTTTCCCTGCAGAAATTATCTACATTGTTACTATTTTTTATTGCAATAAACAATAACATGTATTTGACAAAAAAAAAATCAGCATAATCTCAAATACATTACTGCAGCTTAATATTTCATACTGTTCTCTATAACAGAGAATCTTTTAAGGATACAAAAAAAAATTGTTTGGAAACATCACACAGAACACTTCAGGCTTATAATAAGCAATATCTAAGCCCTTAAAAATGAAGCTGATGCTGAAAGCCTAACAAATCAAAAGTATTTCTAGGTAATTAGTCAACATGTGTACAGTACTTTGAAATGCTATATCCTTGCTTAATTATGAGTGTCCTTGGAATTACTAGATGCAGTCTGAAGAAATATAAAAACACATGGATGTTCATTTTAATGAAAATTCTGATGCCCCTCTTACCCTTCTGAGTCTGCCTTCCCCCTGTTCCTCTTATAAAATATATTTTCAAGAAAGGCAGAAAATGCTACCTACCTACCCCTTTCCAACAGATGAGGATTCATTTAATATGTAATGTCTGTCAGTATATGCTGCCGTTTCTCCGGTGCAACTTATCTTTTCTGTTGCAGTGGGGTTTAGGAATCTCTCTATTCAGAGAGGAACAGTTCATCTTGAGGGTGCTCACAGGGCATGTGAAGGACAACCAAGGGATCAGGCGCAGCCAGCATGGGTTCATGAAAGGCAGGTCCTGCAGGTCCTTCATCTCCTTCTATGACCAGGTGATCCCCCTAGTGGATGAGGGAAAGGCTGTGGATGTTGTCTATCTGGACTTTAGTAAAGCCTTTGACAGTGACTCCCACAGCATTCTCCTGGAGAAGTGGGCGTCTTGTGGCTTAGACAGGTGTACTCTTGGCTGAGTAAAGAACT
>NW_010520309.1:0-5324 GCF_000687285.1 Phaethon lepturus
AGCGGGGCTGGGGCCTGAGCTCCCCTGCCCGCACCGCCCGAGGAAAGGGGGGCCCAGGGGTGTCCCTGCCATGGCCTCCGAATCCAGCCCCGGCTCCAAGCTGAAGGATGAGTGACCAGCTTTACATGCTGCCAGCTCTTTGGTACTGCCGGTTGTAAGACGCTCCTTTCTTCATTCTGATTTTGCCAGTGTTTTTCATCTTAGAATTTGCATTCTGGTTGTTTGCATTGCTCAGAATTTTGGGAAAAGGGGGACAAAATGACTCCTGCATTTCTAAGAACAAGCTTAGGGAAAAACCGACGTCTTGCCTGTTTTCAGTACTTCCGACCTGTCACTGAATAACTTTGTTTCCCACGCTTTGGGGAAGGGAACTAAATTTTGTTTTGCATGAATTTGCATCAGGGTTGTGCTTTTTGTTGTTCCCTTTGAAAATCTTCTCAAGTCTGGCCAATTAATAAGTCTTCAAAAATGCATATGCTTTGATTTTTAAAAAAATTTTTTAGTAACTTAAATGTCCGAAGAATTTCTCTTCAACATACTGGAATGTCCAAGAGCTTCCAATGGTGGCTGGGCTGACTCTCTGCCAGTCCCACAGGAGAGATGAACATGCTGCCCTTGACCTGTGGCCGGAGATGATAAACCAGGTTGTCACCATCGTGGCTGGTTCCCGGTGGCCTCAGCAGTTTGGAGCTAAGAGCTGGCACTGGCTGAGCCCGCCGCGGTGACGCGGCAGGAGACTCGCTGGCATAAAAGACTGAAAATGGATTTGCAAAGTAATTGAAGGGTGGGGCAGACGCAGGAGTGGAATAGGAGTTCTGTGAGTGTTCTTTCAACATAATTTTATATGTATGGAATTTTAATACAGAGTGAACAAAAAGCAAAGGGGGGGAAGAACTAAACATAGTCAGTTCCTCTTTGTTTATAATGTTTTCCTAATCTCAGTTATTAAAATGACGTTTTAATTTCTTTAGAAGTTATTTGCAAAGGACAAACTATGCTAGAAACATCATTGATATCAAATTTTTATATCTCGTAAACTTTATTCTTTGAAAAATCCCTTCTAATTCCTATTGCCTGGGTTTTCATCGTGTTGGTACTGTGATACCAGCTCACTGTTTCAGCAGGTGTCACGCGGAATAGTCTGGAGATCCACACTTCTGCTGCGTGTGCTGGAAGTTTGGCCGAGTGCACGGCAGTGCGGATTTTGGTGCCTGGGGCCGATTGCGGTAGCGGGGCGCTCCCAGCTAAGGCGCCCCGCGCTCCCTGGCTGCCACCCCGCTGCGCTTCAGCAGAGCTTTTTGCTCTTTTTTTTTTTCAGTGTACTATTTGCACACTCAAACAAGAGAGGGCAAATGTAAACCTTCCTTAAACAAGGGATGTATTTATCTCAAGCGTATGCAGGAGATGAATTGCTTTGGATTATTTCCTGCCCATTTCTTTGGGTCTGATTTATGGATAAAATCAATGTAAAAGTGCCGTTTATTTCAGCGGGCCTTGAAAAAAAAAAACTGTTTCAAGTATAACAACAGAGCTTAATGTCATTGTGTCAAGTTATGTACATTTTTAAGACTGAATAACTGGATTTAAATATTCCATAATCTGACAAATTTAGATTACTTGGATTTCACAGATAAATGAAAACCAAGTACTTGGTGCAATAGCTATTCCTTGCCAGACTTTTAGCCTGAACTCTAAAGGACAAGAGCTACCGTTTCATAAAGGACTGTCAGAATTCTTCTTAACCTTGAGAAGACAATGTATTACCCCGAGACTTGCTCTTAAACAGCTGGAACCCTTTTTTTAAATTGTCAGATGAACACCCAAACCCCATGAACATGTCTCCAGATGGAATATTCCAGCCAAATGGATAAACATCTGTCGTGGTAAACACCTATAGCAGGAAATGCTATATCATGTGCACAGCAATGCTGATACACGTAGGACCTTTCTAGAATACACAAACCTGTCTATTTTTCATCCCGAATATGAAATGACATCTGTCCTCTTTGGGAGTTTATTCTTGGTGCAGCATTCCATGCATGGAGCTGTACAAGATTATTTCTTGGATCATGGACTTTTCTGCACCTGTCCCTGTTAGTATGCAGGCTCCTGGCTTCGAGAACAGGGAAGGAGCATGATCAGGAGTTGAAAAAGCCAACCAAACCACCCCATTTTTTTGCTACTCATCTGTCTAGGGATAATTATGTGTTGGGCTGTCCACTGAACCTGTATCTAGTAAAATTTCAGTCCTGGTTGGAAGCAAATGTTTTTTGTTAATTATTTTTTATGATAATAAATATGAAGTAGCAAGAGTGTTTTTTCTTTTTCTGAAAAAAGTTACTAATATAAAATTACAAATAAATGTTTCTTTTAAAATTGTCAACAAACTTTCCGTGAGTTGTAAAACAAATGGTTTAGGTAGTAAACATACTCTTCGAGCTGAGTTTTGTGGTCATCTTAGAGCCTGTAAAACGTAAAGGTTGGACCCAAGGGTTTGTTGTACTTCTACGACCAATCACCGTCAAGCTAATCTCTGGGTTTTTACTGTTTTGTCTTTGAAATGGCCACATCATGTTGCATATTTATTGCTGAAGTTGAATTTTCTGGTATCTAAAGCATCACAAGCCGTTTTTTACGTGACTGTTTGGAGAAGACTCAAGCGTGACTTGATTTCACATCACAGACTGCAGAAACCCAGGCGTTGGCGATGTAATGCTGCTTGTATGGCACTGACGTGGCCAAAGCTGTCCTGAGGAATGAGCAGTGTCTCTGTTCTCCCAACTGCCCTGCCCAGCCCTTCACCCAATCAAACCTTTTAAGGGAACAATATTCCCAGTACTGCTGGCTCTGATTTAGGAGACTGATACAAGCCCTGGAATGTGGCATCCACCCCGCTTCAGCACGCTCAAAACAGCAGCGCAGCGAGGCCCCGGGATCTGGGAGCGCTGAATTTCTCTGCTCCCTCAAACGCTGCCCGCGAATCTCGAGCAGTAACGGCGTGGCTTGCGACAGGGATGCTTGTTTCGTCGGGGCTGAAAGGAGGTCATCTGCGCTGATTCCGCACGGCGGCTGCACGCACATATTCCACATTGCTGAGGGATTTAGACATTCAAGGGTCCTTCCAGCTTAAGATCAGATGAGCTCATACGATTTGTACTTTTTTCCAACCCAGGCGTAGCGTGGCCTTTGCCTGTGGCCGGTCTGTGCTTTGTACCTGTCCCAGCCTCCCTCCTTTTATTCCTTCACCCTTCCCTGCTGCTGATGACCGTTTGTAGAAGTAGCTCTAAGACAATTTAATTGCAAGATTGTAGGGGAAGAGCGCGATCCTCACGGCGTCCACTGCTTTAGCTACCTCCAGCGCTGCTGGGAGACCTCAGTAGGAGTTAACCATCCAAGAAAGTGTCCTGCTTCCAGGTTGCAGCCCTTGCCAGCTGTTCCGTTACGCTGCTGGCCACACTTCAGTGGTTTTTTGATGGTTGTGCATGTTCTGAATACCCTGAAATGCAATGTTTAATTTTGAGTGGAATTGGAATATTCTATTTGACACAGAATGAAAACTTGTACTATTAAGTTTTTCTGTAGACAAGCTGAACAAGTGATTTTGATATGAACTCAAGCAATTCCTACTTAACAGATTGAGTTGTCAAACTGAAAATATCTGTGATGGGACAGTGCCAGAAAGCTGTTCCTGGCAGATCCGTCCGGCAAAGTTCATGTCTGTGATACTCCTACCGGTGTGAAATTTTGAGTTTCCAGCCCCAATCTCATGAGAATTCCCTACAAACTTTTGACTGAAATAAGTTGTTTAACTGGAGCGTAGTACTCTCTCCACAAGCAGCATCTGTTCCTTGGGAAGCTCAGCTGCTGTTTCTGCAATGTGGCGTCTTCCAGCGAGGGCTGAGGAGCCCCACGAATGGGACAGATGCCGATCCATAACTAAGCGTAGAATTGCACGGGTGAGAGCGACCCCGGGACGTGTTGGTCCCGCCCTGCCCTTCCTTTCGCACCAGCCGCTCTCCTTTGCCCCACGGCAGGTCTCATGCGCTAATGTAGAGGAGACACTTAAATCCATATTAAGGCCCGTGGTGAGTGGCATGGTGTTTAGAATTGCTCCCGTGGTGTTTGAACGGTGTCCTGAGTGGCGTTTTGGAAGGGTCAGTAGAACCTCTTCTGACATACTCATGGGACATGAGCTTGCGTGCGTTCTCTTGGGCTCAAGGATCCGAGGCCATAACCTGAACTGACCTCTGAAAATGCACCCGCAAAGTTTGCCTGTTGCGTGATTATTTCGCACAGGAAATCTGGTCTAGTGGGTCGAGCAGGGGATTGGACAGTAGACGACTTTTCTTTCCACTTTTGCCACATACTTGCATGAATGTGGCTAAATTGCCGTGTAGCCCCAAATCTGTCTGTTAAAGAGCTTCCGTCAGCTTGATGTCTGAGAAGTGTTGAGTTCAAAGTGCCTTTATATATTTTTATATATATTGCAAGTAATTTTGCCTAAATTATACGAAACAGACTGGTAAAACAAGAAGGATTTACTCAAAAAATAAACCCTTTTCAAGTTAGTGGGTTTTGTTAATGAATTGTCAGTCATTAGATGAGAGTAATTAGAATTCCATGTTGTATACCTGAGAAAATTGCTACTTTTAATATATAAAATCAGATTAAAAAAGCAGCGATCAATTGTAGCATCTTGTATATCCACTATATAGGAATTTCCAGAACAGCCACATTCTGTGCTTCCTGTTTTCTGTTAATGACTTCTTACCACTTCAGCACATGAAAAACGTCTTGAAACTTGTTCCTGAGCTTTTTCCATAGTGAAAACTCTCACAAAGGCTGTTGTGAAATTTCCGTTGTGCACAGCTTGCAGAATATGGTCCTTACTAGCAGAAAAGGTGCATGGAAAAGAAAATCTATGCCTCCTAAAATATTAATCTTCGTAAAATGCCTTTGTGTATTATTCTGTCACCCCACTGCCTTCTGAGGTTCAGGGAGACTCCAGAATTTAAATGATTAACTGGCATTTCCAGACTGCTGGCCAAACGAACGCTTACCAAATGTGAAATTACGCGGTTAATGAGCCAGGTTTGCTCAGAGACCTCTGAAACTTTTTAGTGTTTGATTATTAGAATAATATTGCTTTTACTTGTGAAAACACGCGCTGGAGTTGTGTTGTGAGACAGACTGATTTTTTCAAAAGCTACGTGCCAGAGACGTTAGCTCAGATCCTGCTGGGTTTATACATTTATAAGCTCCATGGCAGTAAACAAAAGCATATTGTCCTGGGTCTGCGTGGCCAGGGCTGGGCAGCGGGGGCT
>NW_010520310.1:0-205 GCF_000687285.1 Phaethon lepturus
GAGCGCCGCGCAAAGTGCCGCTCATCGCGTGCGGATAACCGGGGATGCCGCAGCCCAGTTCTCCTCACCCTCCACGGCTGCACAGAATAAAGACCTTCCCCTCTGGTTTTTTGTTGGTGCAAAGAAAACGCTGAGATAAGAGGTGATAAGCGGCAATCTCTTGGGCTTGTCCAGCTGGGGAATCATTAGCTGTGCCCATTGGGCT
>NW_010520310.1:333-629 GCF_000687285.1 Phaethon lepturus
CTTGGAAAGGAAGTAAAAAGAGAGACAGAAAGGTATCTTTCCAGAGGAGTCCCCTTTTTCAGGAGAGCCAGTGCATTTTTTCAGTTTTTCTTGTTTGGATCAGACAAAAGCACATCCCGAAGATAGAAACGGTTGCAAGAACTGATGGGTCAAAAGACAGTTTTGATCCGAAGAGCTCTGCACCTTGTTACAGTGCCGTAACAAATTGCAAAAAAAATCCTTTTGGACAAATTATAATGTTTTGCTTATCGAGAGATTCTCAGAAACTTTATTTGAACTCATCAAGGTGTGGGGAG
>NW_010520310.1:1166-1381 GCF_000687285.1 Phaethon lepturus
CATGGCCGGGGTGGAACCGGCTGCCGCCTCTTCCAGCTCCGTGCCTCTCGGCAGCCCAAAACAGCCCCGGGTCCCCAACCAAACCCACCCTCTGCCGCAGCATCCCAGTTGCACAAGAGCTTTTATTCCCCTTTCCAAAAAAAAAAAAAAGGACTGGGAGGGTGCGTTGGCGGTCCCCGAGCGGCCACGGCCGGCTGGGGGTCAGCGGGGCGGGA
>NW_010520311.1:0-3918 GCF_000687285.1 Phaethon lepturus
GCCCTCTTTTAGTTTAAAACCATCACCCTTTATCCTATCAAAACAGGCCCTGCTAAAACGTCTGTCTCCATCTTTCTTATAAGCCCCCTTTAAGTACTGGAAGGCTGCTATAAGGTCTCCCCGGAGCCTTCTCTTTTCCCGGCTGAACAACCCCAACTCGCTCAGCCTGTCCTCATAGCCGCGGTGTTCCATCCCTCTCATCATTTTTGTGGCCCTCCTCTGGACCTGCTCCAACAGGGCCATGTCTTTCCTGTGCCGAGGGCTCCAGAGCTGGATGCAATACTCCAGGTGGGGTCTCACCAGAGCAGAGTAGAGGGGCAGAATCACCTCCCTTGACCTGCTGGTCACTCTTCTTTGGATGCAGCCCAGGATGTGGTTGGCCTTCTGGGCTGCGAGTGCACATTGCCGTCTCATGTCCAACTTTTCCTCCACCAGTATCCCCAAGTCCTTCTTGGCAGGGCTGCTCTCGATCCCTTTTTTCTTTTTTCTCTCTTTTTTTTCCTTTGCTCATCAAGGCGGGTATGCTTTCTTTGACCTTCCCGTAACTTACAGAAGCTTTGTAGGATGTAGACTTTGGAAAGTAGCACAATTCATTGTACTAGTATCTACTGCTGCTGAGCACTAACTTCTTAATAATGAAGTCTTTCAAATCAAACACTACTGTCACAATAGCACACTTGAATCTAGTGGCTTGGATGAACAAAAGATAGGGATCATTTCCTTTATCCTTTTGTCCAATTTATTAACTTTGATGTGTCTGTATGGGCAGTTCTCATTACATTACACTTCTCTTAAATATGAACTCAGTACATAACATCTCATGTATATTTTAGGCTATTCACTCTACCACATATAAAGGACTGCTCAGCTAGATATAGAATCTTTTATGCCAAAAGAGGTCAGGACAAACTGTGCTTTCCTTTGTTTATCTCAGCTGAAATCTACAGATTATTTTTCATTAATCTCAAATCTGTAATATATTTGCTGGACCTCCATTCTTAAATAAAGTACAAAGACATTGTAATTTTCCAGCTCCATAACCCTTCTCAACTTGCAGAAATTAAGTATCTTTTCTGAATATCGAAAGAGGAAGAAGATTGCAGGTGTATCACTCACAAGCTGGAATGAAGATTGACCACTACTGTGGAGTCCCAGTTTTGAGGTACTAAGGATGTGCTTTCTCATCATGCTCAGCTTTATACAGGGCTCAAAGCAGCAGTGATGTCAATATAGCTGTGAATACTCAGCATTTATTCCAACTTTGGCCTGAAAGTCTCAAGCCAAGCACTGAAAATCATCCCATCTGGAAGATGTTAAGCTAAAGTGATTTGACTCTATGGTAGAGATAAGGAAAAATCCATTCCTCCAGAGTGACCCCAGAGCTGAGCCCAACTGGGCAGGTGTCCTGTGGGGAAACTGTATATGGTCAGTAACAGAGGGCTCTATCCTGTGTTGAGGTGGCATTTGGGAAGAAAAGGAGTTAAGGTCTCATAGGGTGTTTGGACATCTCAGTTTTTGGGTACTTGACCTTCTGCTCCTCTAATGCAACTTTGTGTATAAAACTTCCTAGGGTTCTCAGAAAACAAACTGAAAAAAAAAAAAAGTAGAAATACTGTCACCCATCATAGCATTACTATCACATACTACTAGGGTAGGTAATACTAGACTCGTGGCCCATGTCTCTGCCACGTGAGCTGATGCAGTACTGGTCAGCAATACTGGTTATCACTCCCTGCCTCAATGTTGGGGACTTTTTTTGGCATATAGAGCATTTTAGTTCACTGTAGTTAAGCCAGCCCAAATCTCTATGGCCAATTTTTCATCCTTGGCTGATTGGTATAGATCAGGTTCTGGGCATTGACCAGTGATGCCTTGCCCAGGGCTGACACAGATGCTTGCTGACCATGAGCCATGGGATTGTGGGAGCCCTGATTCCACCTCCGGCCTTGGAGGGGAAGGGACATAAGCACACACCATTTCCTTCCCAGTGTGATCTTTTGTGTTGTCACTCTTCACTTATCTTCAACCTTCTTCCCTCATCTAGCCAATTCCTATTTCCAGCACTCAATTTTATGACCCAGCTCTCAAGATGGAACTTAGAGACCTGGGAAGCCAGGGCTAAGATCACAAGGAAAAGCCTGCAGAGCTTCAGGCTAGACCATGCATGGTAGTGGGCAAAAATCTTCAGTAGAAAAGGTGCTGAGACATGCGAGAGCTACAAAGCATGTGCAAATCATAGATTTGAAAGGTCTATAGCTTTGCCAAAAAGTCACAGCCTTCATGCAAAGCACTCTTGCCTTGCCTCAGCAAAATTTCAAGTCCTGCTCTTCTTACCTTTCCAGAGTTTCCCGAGTTTCAACCTTTTCAGAGAACATTTCAGTCACAGCACGATTATTTTTAAATATGCTCAATATTAGTTTTCCTCAGAGTGAGACTTCTAGGAATAAAAATGGTCCATGGTGAGGTAGGTCAGTAGCATGGAAAATTTCAACCCAACATTTAAGTTTGTCAGAACTCACTGCAACAGGAAAGGAATACCTCTTACAGGATGAGTTCTGCCAAGTCTGAAGTAACTCTGACTCTGGAGTATTTCAGTCGCTAAAAAATTTACCAAATACATACTCTGGTCCACACCATCCATGGAAATGCAACCACACAAGCTGCTGAAGGCCCATGGAAGCACCACACAGCTGTTTCAATGCCCAACGCGATATTCCCCTGGCAAAGGAGGAAGAAATTAGGCTGGCAGACAGAATTTAGCTAGACCTGCACCAGGGTTAATTCACCCTTTCCTTTTTCCACCTTATTTTCCCCTGGAAAAGTGGTATGGAATCTTTATTGACTGCAAGAAGTCAGAGCCTCCCAGCATAGTCTCTTATCTGAGCACTCAGATGGTGCGAGAGCTGCCCCCGCACTCCAGCTGGAGGGAGGCTCCGGAGCCACCCTCCTAGAGCACGCAGGTGAAAGATGGGGATTTCAGAGCCAAAGCTACTTAAACTGTCAAAGCACAGCACAAGGGGATGTGGCTACAGCCTACTCAGAAACTGTTCTGTCCTTCATGGGGACTGAGAAGGGATTATTGCTGTATTTTGTATCAAAGGGTCCCTGGGGTCCTCAGCTGAGCTCCTACAAATAGTGGCAACGTCTGCCATGGTAAGCCTCTGTCGTGGTTTATCCCCAGCCAGCAATTAAGCACCACACAGCCACTCGCTCACTCCCCCCTCCCCCAGTGGGACAGGGGAGAGAATCGGAAAAAACTTGTGGATTGAGATAAAAACAGTTTAATAGGACAGCGAGAGAGAAGGAAACAATGATAACAAAAATAATAATAATGACAAAGGAATGTACAAGAACAAGTGATGCCTAATACAGCAGTTGCTCACTGCCCGGCAATCAATAGCCCATCCCCGAGCAGCGACTTCTGCCCCCCAATTAACTCCAGTTTATGGACTGGGCATGACGTCGTATGGTAGGGAATATCTCTTTGGCCAGTCTGGGTCAGCTGTCCCAGCCGTGCCCCCTCCCAGCTTCTCAGGCACCTCTTCACTGGCAGCGCATGAGAATCTGAAAAGTCCTTGACTTAGTATAAGCACTACAACTACTTAGCCACAACTAAAACTTCAGTGTGTTATCAACATCATTCTCATACCAACTCCAAAGCACAGCACTATACCAGCTATCGGGAAGAAAAAAACAACTCCATCCCAGCCAAAACCGGGACATCCTCTCACAGACCTCTTGATAAGAAGACAAAAAATTATATATAGAATCAAATCCTGCTTTTTAATATGATTGTCCCAACTGTCACATCTTCTGACAGCACCTTCAGGAAACTACCCTATTCCTTTGTGTTTCTGAGAGAATTGGAATGCTTCGGGGTTAATCCTCCAATAATCACAGAATCACAGAATCACAGAA
>NW_010520312.1:0-216 GCF_000687285.1 Phaethon lepturus
GACCGAGGCCGCAGTCTGGAGGGTGAAGCCGCCTTAGGCTGGGTCCCCTTCGTCCCCGCTCTGCCTGGGCCTCGCTCCGACGCCTTCCCCTGCAGGGAGAGGCACAGCGCTGGGGGCTGCAGTGGCGCGGTGGAGGGGTGTCGGGACAATGGGGCACAAGGATGTGGTCATGGGGACGGCAGGGCAGGGGGCTGGGGCGTGACGGGGGTGGGAGAC
>NW_010520312.1:569-842 GCF_000687285.1 Phaethon lepturus
GGCATGATGGTGAGGGGGCGTGAGGACAGCAGGCATGGGGACAGGGAAGTAGGCCATAAGGGTGATGCCATGTGGGGACAGCGGGCATGGGGACCAGGCAGCAGGGCACAAGGGTGATGGGCCATGGGGATAGGACTGTAAGGCACATGGGGGACAGGGCGTGGGGACAGCGGGCATGGCGATGGGGCAGCTCCTGCCATGAGCCACATGCCCACGAGATGCTGGAGGAGACTGCAGGGGTGGGGAGGTCCCCCGGGCCGGGCTGGCCTGTCA
>NW_010520312.1:921-1535 GCF_000687285.1 Phaethon lepturus
CCGTGGTGAAGGTGGGCAAGGCCATGCTGGCCACCCGGGGGGCCACCGGCAGCCCCTTACCGCTCCTTGGCCTTGCGCCGTGGAAGGCAGTGTCTCCATGTCGGGCATCCTTTCCTCCAGCACCTTCAAGGCACCGGTCTGCCTCCTGCGCAGGCGCTCGCCCTGCTGCCACAGGGCCTCTGCTACCAGAGATGGGGCTGGGGGCTCTGCAGCAGCCCCTGGCTCCAGTGCCAGGCCCGCATACCTGTGCCCACCTAACCAGCTGCTGCCCATCCCTGTGCTTTTGCCCACCTGTCAGCGCTGGGCTGGGGTGCTCCAGGAGGGGCGTGAAGGACCAGCGTGCGTGCTCCTCCTCGGTCCCTGTGGGTCGGACCCTGCAGTCACTCCTGTCTGCTATGCCCCACCACCCCATGCACTGCCAGGACCCTCAGGGACCAATGGACTCCACTTGCCTGGACCAGGCACTCCAAACTCCACCCTGCATGCATAGTAGGTGCTGTGCGCCTGGAGGAACTCGCTGGCCCTCACCCTCACGCTGGTCACCTGAAACAGCAGCTTGGGCGTGCCCAGCTCGTCACACAGGTCGATGACGTCTGGAAAAGTTGGGGGGGGGG
>NW_010520312.1:1633-7001 GCF_000687285.1 Phaethon lepturus
GCTGTGCCTGCGGCCAGGGCGGGGGGGGAGCTGCAGCCCTGCAGCCAGGGCTCACCGGTGTGGGGGAGCCCCACCATCCTCCTCACGTCAGAGAGCAGCCGCAGGACAGTGCAGTTGGTGTTGGCCAGAAAGCTCTGGTCATCTGCAGGGAGAGCAGTGGGTGCTGAGGGCAGCGGGCGGCGCAGCCGCAGAGCCCTGAGGCCGAGCCCGCCGCCTGTTAAGGCCACGGCACATCCTGCCCCCCACCCCATGCTGGGGGAGCAGGCACTCGTGGGATGTCCAGGAGGGGACTCACTCCCATACTTGACGCGGATGAACATGCTGCCACTGCGAGCCCAGGACCAGGGGCTGGGCCCCGCAGCATTTGTGAGGTCAGAGGTGAGTAGGGTGTGTGGCCCTGCTGGCGCTTCCCCCAGACGCTGTGAGCTGAGCCCAGCCAAGCCCCCATGCAGCAGAGCTTTATTGCAGTGGGAAACCCGGGGTGCAGGCAAAGGAACGGTGAGGTCCCAGGGGTACAGCCTGGTGCCCCAGGGGCAGCAGTCCTCGGGGCCAGGGGTGACATGGTGGCTTGGCCCTTCTGGTGCTTGGCGCTCCTCAGCCCCAGTGTCACCATTGGTCGGTTGGTGGCTCCTGCCTGCTTGGCCGCAGCTGTGCTTGGCATCAGCTAGGGTCGGGCCCCTGGGCTGCCCCCTCACCGGGACACATCCCTGGGTGTGCTTGCAGGAACCATGGAGGAAGGAGGGGGCTCAGCGAGCCCCCAGCAGCTCCAATGCTCCCATGGCTCTGCTCTGGCCGTGGCAACACCACAAGGAATCCTGCATGTGGCAGGGCTCATGGTGGGATGTCACCCTGCCTTCCTGGATGCCCCCAAGGACAGGACAGGGCAGGTGCTGACACGCCATGAAGTGTGCCCAGTGTGCTCCAATGCACTCAGAGCAGCACCCAGTGCACCCAATGCATCGCATAGAGCACCCAGTGCAACAAATACTGCACCCAAGGTGCTACACATTGCACCCTGTGTACTGTGCAGTGCACCCATTGCACCACCCAGTGCACCCAGCACACCATGCTCATGTAGCATCTTGCAGTGCACCCAGCACTTTGTGGTGTGGCACAGCTGCCATGTCACGGGGGGCTGAGTGTGGCCATGACAGGGAGCAGGGCTGGGGGTCCCAGGCATTTGGTGGAGGCAGGGTGGGAGCGAAGCCTGTGGCGTAGCAGGGGTGTGAAGCATGCAGGGTGCAGGAGTGCAGGAGCACGTCATGCTCACACATAGCTGTTCTTGTAGGGGCTGTGCTCGTGAGGCGCAGCCGGGGCCCCGGGCATCACTGATGGTGGGTGGTTGCTGCCCTCCCAGAGATGCTCATAGCTGTCCTTGGGAGGTAGCTCGCTCACATAGCAGATGTTCTCACTGTAGTTGGGCTTGAAGCTCTCCACAATGTCTTTGGGGACTCCCGCCCATTCCTGCAGGGAGCAGAGCAGGATGAGAGAAGCCACCACCCAGACAGCCCCAAACGCACTGGGCAGGGGGTGAGCCCGGGGCAGGGCTGCCTGCAGCTGCCTTACCTGGAAGTTGCCATTGTGGGTGATGAAAAGGTCATCGAAGTTCTTGCTGGGGTTGGGGATTCGGGGCATGAGGATGACCCACACCCTGTGTGGGAGAAACGTGTCAGAGGGGAAAGGCCCCAGCCAGTGCTGCTGCCCTCCACCAGCCCCCCCACGCTCACCTTTCCATGCGCACCAGCAGGACGATGAGGACCAGCAGGAGCAGGCAGGAGGCAATGGGGACCAAGACCGTGTGAATCCAGAACCAGTGTAGCTGCTCCTCTGCCATGCCTGGAAAGAGCCGGAGTAACATGGACTCCCAGCCAGTGCACCGCCAGGCCAGTGGGGTGGGCATGCTGGTGGCCCTTCATGGGCAGCCATAGGAGCTCGGCATCGTCCATGGCGGGGCTCAGCTGGGAGCAGAGGATGGAGAAGGGGCCTGTACCCAAGCCCTGTCATGCTGGTCACCACAACTGGCTGGTGACCCTGTCCTGGACTGGCCATGCCAGAGCAACCCTCCAAGGACTAAGAAACCCCTCATATAAGTCAGCAGGTGCCACTGGCAGGGGCTGTTTGGCTTCCAGAAGTACAAAGTACACAGAGGGTAATGCAGCTGCCTGCACCCTCAGTGCTCAGATGGGTCTTGACCTCGAGCTGCTGCCTCGGGCCAGTTTTCCACTTGCTTGGCCATCCCTTGCCTGCTGAGCCCCACCATGCCCCAGCCTGTCCTGTCACACCACAGGCCCCAGGACCTACCCTTGCTGGTGGAGTTGCTGCCCCAGACCACAGGGATGCTCCACTCACTCCAGAGCTGGGTGCTGCCACAGTAGCTGTTGATCTTGCTGCGTACGTAGAAGGTGTAGTACTTCTCGTAGTCCACACTAGGGAAGGAGAAGATGTCTCCTTTCACCCGGTGCTCCTGCAGAGAGACGTGGGCCATGCAGTGAGGGCTGGCACTGCTGTGGAGTCTGGTGCACAGCTCATTCCTGGGCACAACCGTGGGGGTGCCGCATCTGGGGGGCTCTCACCGTCCAGCTGGTGTCCTTGTTGCTCTTGTACTTGATGGCATGCTCCAGGCACTGGACTTTGGGGTACGGGGAGGTCCAGGTCAGCTGCAGCTGATTGCTGCTCATGTTGCGGATGGTCAGGTTGACAGGCGCCTCTGGTTTCACTGCAGGGAACAGGTGATGCCTGGTGAGTGCCGTCCCCAGTGGCCCTGCCACCAGCCTGGGGACCCACAGACCTGCTCCTGCCCCACAGCAGCCCCAGAGAGGACAGTGGGCACCCCCTACCACTCCATACCCAGGTCCTGCAGCTGCATGCGCTCACTGGGGATCTCCAGGGTCCTGCCGCCGAGGCTGGCATTGACGAGGACGTGGAAAGGCTGGAACTGGATGATCTCACTCTGGTTGAAGTGGCAGCCGACAGTGATGTCCTGGTCCTGCAAGTAGTGCTTGCACTCCACCACGGGGGACCTGTTCTCATACCTGTGCCACAGTGGGTTATCAGGGCTTCCCAAGACCCTGCACACCCCAGCCCTTACCAGCACCCCTCTCCCTGGCTCATCCCGCTGCTTGCCCCGGTGACAGTCTCCCCCACCCTGGGCTCACAGAAGAGGAGCAGGCTGATGCTGGGACCAGCAATGCTGGCAGGAGCCTCCTGTGTGGGGACCCAGCGCTGGACACCCTGCTTGTGGGGCTGGCTGTGGGGCAGAGGCACCTACCAGTAGTAGAGGGAGTAGTTGGCTGTGAGTGTCTCTCTGCTCCCCCACGTGCAGGTCATGTACTCCTCGTTGAAGAGGACACACTCCACCCCTGCAAGGGACAGACACTGCTGGGCACCGTGGTGGTGGGTGGTTGCACCAGAGCCTGGGGGTGCACTGTGAGGGGACACAGCACATGCCCAGGGGGGCTGCACATCCCATCAGCCTTCCTCCATGTGAGCCAAACAAGCCCAGCTCTTCCTGGCGGAGCTGCAGTGCAGCCTGCCTGCAATGCCAGGCTCCCCCCGACCCTGTTCATACATGCTGTGTCGGTGATGCCTGGGCTGCATGCAGCCCCACGTCTTCCTCTAAAGGACTGCTAGCCAAGCAGCTGTCCTTCCTGCATCCGTGCCATTGGCTCCTCTTGCTCCAGATGTGCTGTTTTGCCCCGATTCCTCCATGCGCTCCCCTTAGTTGCCCCATGGACAGTGTTTGCAGCCCCTGGCACTGTAGGATAGGAGGGACACCACTCCCTACCAACCCATTTTCCTTGTCCAGTGAGAAAATTGTGGGGTTTACAGGATTTGTGCCTGATGTCTCCATCCCGGCTAAATTAATCTCACTCTTACTCTTTTCGGTGTTTGCAGGTGCCCAAGTGTCCCTGTGTCTGGGTGATGGGGGCTTTGCTGGGTTGTGCTTCCCACCGCAGCTCCTCCACCATGGGGCCAGGGGCCGAGCCCCGGCAGTTTGATCTCTGCAGGAAACACTGCTGAGCCCTGGGAGGCTGGGCAGCTGGTCCAGGCGCCCACGCCGGCTCCTCTGCCCCCTCCTTCCGCTGCGCTGTGCTGGCCCCAGTCTTGCCCACGCAGCCAGAGGCCACATCCTGGGCTGGCTGGGGGGCTGCAGGGCCACCAGGGCGATGGGGCCAGGGGCCGAGCCCCGGCAGTTTGATCTCTGCAGGAAACACTGCTGAGCCCTGGGAGGCTGAGCAGCTGCTCCAGGCGCCCACGCCGGCTCCTCTGCCCCCTCCTTCCGCTGCGCTGTGCTGGCCCCAGTCTTGCCCACGCAGCCAGAGGCCACATCCTGGGCTGGCTGGGGGGCTGCAGGGCCACCAGGGCGGTGCAGGTCCCCATGCCGGGCATCATGCTGCAGGCCGCTGTGGCAGGGCTCACTACAGGACAAGCATCTCTGATGGACTGAGGTGCCTCGCAGAGTCTTTGCAAGTGCCAAATCAGCTGCTGGCAGCTGCAAGCTGCCCTGGAGACTCCCAGAAAATGTGATTTTTCCCCTGAAATACCAGCAGTGGAACACCTGGTCCCTTCTGAGGTTCAAACCTATCGGCCAGCACTGTGGAGCCAGGCTTTTCTGGGTTGTAATGTGACACAATGGAGCAAATGGGCTGTGCTCCGGCTGTTTCCACACGTTGAGATGGAGGGCACCTTCCTGCTGGCCCAGGAAGTCCAGTGACAGGGGGGGCTTGTGTTTCCACAGATAGCTGGTGTTTTACTGACAGCCAGCCAAGAAGTGGATTTTTTCTCAGAAAACAACAGCTGGGGCAAGAGTGCCAGGTGGAAAGAGGAGCTGCTGTCCTCCGTCCCCTGTCCCCTGCCTGTGTGTGGCACTGCTGCCATGACCAGGATGGAAAGGGTGGCTGGCGCAGATCTGCCGGCTGCGGCCCTGCCCAGCTGGTGCATAGGGCCGATAGGATCTGCGCATCGCATCCTGTTGCTGGCCCCCACCCTGGCCTGCCACAAGGAATCCCCATGGCCAGGGTCCTTCCCAACAGTACTGCCTGCAGGGCTGGCAGACCCAGGGCTGGCAGAGCTGTGGGGCTGGGAGCTGTGGGGCCAGTAGAGCCCCAGAGCCAGTAGCCATGGGGCCAATGGTGCCAGTGATGTTCTAGTGCTGAGGCGGGAGCAAAGACACCCAATGGGGCTCCCTGGAACAGCCTGGCTTTCCCTGTAGCCCCACTGCAAGGGACCATGTAGGTGCTGGGGGTCCTGTGGCACACCAGGTGGTCGTGGGGTCTCTGGCGCATGCCCCAATGGCTCGCCAGCCCACGCAGCCCCGTGTCCTGTGCACCTTGCCCACCATCACTGGGGAGAGACATCCCCCAGCCCC
>NW_010520313.1:0-335 GCF_000687285.1 Phaethon lepturus
GGATTTCTTCCCGCTCTTGCTCGTCCTGCAGGACTATGGCGGCCCTTGGCACGGCGGCCCTACACATGGCCGGATTTTTGTGCTTTGAACCACACTGTCTCTCTCTAAAGTTGCTGCTCGTGGGATGCTGGGCCTTCCTGGCAGCGATACCGGATCTCAGCCGCGACTGGCGGCGTGGGGAGAACCATCCCCGGGTGGGCAGCAAGAGCTGATGAGCTGCCAGCCCCTGTGCCAGGAGCCCACTGGGTGCCCAGGTCATGCTCCCTGTCTGCAGCTTGCCGCAGGCAGTGGAGCCCCGCGGTTTAGCATGGTGCGGGGGGAGCCCCCGGGCAACC
>NW_010520313.1:371-1059 GCF_000687285.1 Phaethon lepturus
TGGCAGCTGCGGGTGCTGGCTCGCCGGAGCCACGACCGGTTGTTTGCGCTGCCGCAGTGTGACCTGCAAGACAGGCCCGACAGGACGCTGCCCTCCTCCCGGGGGGGCCAGGGCTGAAACTGCGCGCCGAGAGGGACCAGGGTGCCAGGCCTTTAAATTTCTCTTAAAAGAAATTTAAGAGAAGTGTGGGGGTGAGCAGGAGGGAAGGAGGCATGGCAGGAGGTGCTGGGGACGAGGAGCCTTGAGCCTTGCTCATCGGGATCCTGACCTCTGGGGTAAATCCCCGGGGGGCTGCGGGAGAGGACCCAGCTGCTGCTCGGCCGTGCTGCTCCCCGCTCAGTGCCCGCAAAAAGCAGGAGGGTGCCGGCTGCTCACCTCCATACAACCCGCAGCCGGCCCGACACGGAGAGTAGATCCTCCCTTGGCTGACACCAATGCCTGGTGCTGTGCGCAAGCTGTATATTAATGTAATTGCTATGTTTGGCCTTCACTGCTTTTTTTTCTTCCCCCGCTTTGTTCCTAGGTC
Organism: Phaethon lepturus; assembly: GCF_000687285.1. Lineage (NCBI taxonomy): Eukaryota > Metazoa > Chordata > Aves > Phaethontiformes > Phaethontidae > Phaethon > Phaethon lepturus. Next base: position 898 of record NW_010520313.1, read on the forward strand.
CGGGCAGTGACCTGGCAGCCTCACGAAGATGGCTCTTCACGGCGCGAGAGCTGCGGCTCTCCTCGCTTGGGTAAAACCTCCCTCTCCTCTGCTGTAGCTTGCCCCGTAGGTGGGACGTGCTGCCCGGGTGGGTCCCAGCTGCTGCCGGCACCGGCGGGCCCT
>NW_010520313.1:1320-2003 GCF_000687285.1 Phaethon lepturus
CAGCAGCAGGCTTGGGAAGCAAGCAGCAGCTGGGCCATAAAGGGGCTGTTGGATCTGCCTGGCAGAGCAGTGCTGTGTCTGAGCAAAGCATCGCAGCGTGGCAGAGGAGACCCGTGCCGGCCTGTCTGGCTGTGGAGCCACGGGGATTGTGTTCAGCCTTTGCCGGGGCAGGGCAGGAGTGGTCGGAAGGGCTGGCTGTGCGCTCACACCGAGACTGGTCTCACTGTCCCCTGCTGACTCTGGGAGGTGGTGGGTGGCACAGCACGGTGTTGCATCGGCTTCTGCCTTCTGACCGTCTCGCCCCATTTCTAGGTGAACAGCACAAAAGTTTGTACCGATCCCCTTGATGATCTGTCACAGCTCCAGGATTGTGGTGTCTTCATCAGGATCATCAACAAAATGTGAGTATGGGGAGCCGGGGAGCGCTCTCCAGACCGCCCGGCTGGCTGGAAGGCGGCAGTGAGCACACGCTGCGCTGCCTCCCAGAGCCACAGCCTTGGCCCCCAAGACTCTCCTCTGAGCAGGGTGGGAGCAGGGGTCCTGGGATATTTCTCCTCTGGCAGACCTGGTGCCGGCTCTCCGGTTCCTCTGTGCGAGGCTCTGGCAAAGCGCCGCACCTGCGTAAGCAGTGCTTGCTGCCGGGCGTGTTCTGAAGCCCGCTGCAATGAAACGTGGGGCTCGCG
>NW_010520313.1:2200-3307 GCF_000687285.1 Phaethon lepturus
GGCTGCTCATCGCGTGGCTGGGGTCTGCCTGCGGAGCCCCAGGCAGAGCTGTCGGACCCCGCAGAGCCACCCAGGTAGGATTTTGGACAGAGCTTCTGTCGTTGGATGCCTGCTATTGCATCTGGCACTGACGTCTGGGCTTGCTCCTGGTGTTGAAGCGAAGAGCCGAGCGCTGATGCCAGTGGCGCGGCAGCTCCCGGAGCTGCATGGGACGTGCTCTAGTTCCATAAATGCTGCTCAGCCCAGCAAGTTTTCCTGAGCCGCAGCCTCGAGACCCTGAGGAAGCCTTGGGTCTGTAAAGCAGCTTAAAGAATGACAGCTCCCGCCCCACGAAGCGCTCCCGTTCCCTGGGGACGTTGGGCTGTTTCTGAGTACGACATGGGCAGGACGGAGCCTGTTTGCTCCATCCTGGGACCGGAGGTGGCTGGGCAGGGGTGGGAGGAATGCCTCTGTCAGGAGCCGCATTCGTTGCCTGTGAGCAAGGGCAATTAAAACCTGCAAGCTGTAATGGGCATTGGAGCTAGGACCGAGCACGCTCTGCTCCGTCTGCGCGTCATTAACGAGCTGGCGAGGCAAATTGGGAGGGCGTGAGGCTGCCGCTCGGCGCAGAGCACGGCATTGCTTTCAAACCCTTCCGGCGGGGGGGGCCCGGCGGGAGGCTCTGTGGGAGCCTGTCTGCTATAATTACCTCCCGCGCAGTGTAAGGAGAGCCTGCTCGGAGCGGGGATCTGCCTGCGGTGGGTGGGGAGGAAGGAGCTGCCTGCAGCGGGGATATATTTAGTCAGACCTGGTTAATCTCCTGGGTCTGTGCTCCAGCTCAGATTAGCCGGGATCACCGGCGGCGTGTGCTTGCTAAACAGGCCTGACCGTAGCTCGATAAGTGGGGCGGCAGCGGGGCGGGCACCGCGGCGGCCGGCTGAGCTGCAGGGGAGCTCTCCGCAGCACTGGGGGATGGGATGTGAAATCCGTGAGGATGAGAAAAATCCTCATGCTGGTCCCTTCCCCGGGCCAAGTCCCTGCTTTTGGCACCCCGGGAGTAACCGCAGGTACCAAAGCAGCGTGGGTCGAGCATGGCTGGCATGGATTTGAGGCACACGGTCTCTCTTT
>NW_010520314.1:0-875 GCF_000687285.1 Phaethon lepturus
CGGATGCCCCGGCTTGTGCCGAGCGTGGGGATAGCTCTTTACCCGCTCGAGGCCAGGTGGGACGAACGTCCCCTTACGATCTCAACTACTTCTACCCTCGTGAGGCGGCAGCAGCGAGGCAGCGGTGGTAACCGTGACAAAGACCACCCGGCCAGCGGCAACTAGTGGGGAATTCTCACCTTCACCCTCTTCCCCTGCTACGGCTCCCTGCAACTGCAACTTCAGCTGGGGAAGCAGAGAAGAGCAGCAAGCAAGAAAGTTGTTGCCTGCTCCAAACCCAGCCTCTCTTTGCTAGCTACTGAAGCCACTTAAGCAGAAGACAGCCAGTTAACAGGGCGAAGAGTGCTTAGCGTTGCGGTAACTTGCCAAAGTCGGTGCCATTAGCTGTTTAAGAATCATTTGATGCAGACGGGGAAAGTTTCCCAAAGAGCTTTAGGGCTGTGGTTTGCTAAGATCATTTTATTTCAGACCTCCAGGGAACAATCCAGTTGTGAGCTATAACAGCGTTTTGGGTGGAAGCAAGTTGCCCAAAGCTCAAAGGAGATGGGACTGTTCCCTGGAGCCGAGAAAAGACTATGCTCTGTTTTCCAGGTCAGAGGGAGAAGGGCAAAACCCGCTCGCTGGTGGCTGCATACAGAGTGTTCAGAGCGGTGTTCTGAGAAGCTAAATATTTGCATCTGTCCCTGATGTTAATGCTATTTACCCTTCTCCTCTGACGACTACTAACATGTTGCAACAGAAGGGGGTGGAGAACAAGTTAACACACAATCTGGACGGGGCTTCTTCAGGGCCACCTGGTGGAAGAAGAACACGCGGTATGAAAAGACTACGGGCAGCACTGTCAGGAGCAGCAAGGCAGCCTATGAGCCCTTCAG
>NW_010520314.1:906-8010 GCF_000687285.1 Phaethon lepturus
CCTTAAGCAGGATCGCAGCCCTTCAGCGGCTTGCAGCCTACAAAATAGCGTGCCCAAGCTAATTCGGTTTTGGAATAGGGAGAGGTGAAAACCTGCCCAGGGAAGATGTCCAGGCAGGCCCTCACCGAGAGTCAGATTTATGGGATTCGCACAGCCAGAAAGACCGCCCACCACCTGTGGCGCTGTCGGTGGACGTCACGGGCCCTAAGTGACAACGTTTAGTAGCTATCAAGGCAGCGCAGCTGCGGATGGAGTCCGTGCTCCCGGGCCCGGCGAGGGAGGCCAGCGCACCGTTAGGGCGCGGCACGCCGGGACGCGCGGGCTCTTCATGGGCTCAGTCCTACGACTTGGCCTCGTTCCTTGCATCGCGCTGCCTCGCAGCTGGGGCAGCTCACGAGCGCGTACCTTCCCGGTATCGCGGCCGGGCGGATGAACCGCAGTCGCGAAGCTGGGAAATACTGCGAGAGCGAGCACAAAGCCGAGGGCAGTGAAGAGCTAGAGTATCAGGCTAGGCAGAAAACACGAGATGTGCTCTGTGTCAGCTCGGGGAAGGGGCTGGGAGCGAGTTCTTTCACGCGTACCGGCTTTGACCTCCTTCTAAAAGCTCGGGTAGGCAAAAGGAGTCTCAGCGCACACTCTGCACAATCTGTCACTGCACACGCCCACCGTTCAAATCCCCCCTTCGCTCTGGAGCACTGAAAGGAGAAGAGCTGGCAAAGGCTCTGGAGTACCACCTCCACCCACCCCAGTGTCTCTCTGCCTGCAGCCAACCCCCGGTTTGAGTCCTCCTCCTGAGCGCAGCCCCTGGGGAAACGCCACCTTCCTCGAGGCGGTGGCCTGTACAAACCGGGGGGGAGGATCCGGAGAACTTTTCAAGTTTGAGGTAAGAAGCAGGAGCACTCCGTAACCACACCCACCACGTGTAGTGCGCCAGCTGGTTAGCAGAGAAGAAACTATGCAAAAGCTACTAAGAAAACGTTAGCAAGGACGTGGTTAGTGTTTTCACGGCTTGAGAAACTACAAGCATGTGCTACCCGCTTCCTCGTGTGTGCTTGGAGCAGACGAAGAGAACGGACGTTTCCAGCCCGATACCTAACGATCCTTCCCGTATTGGAGCAGACTGCTTTAAGGCCTACTGCTAAAATTAGAAGCTAGAGGTACCCGTATCTCCAGCAAGCTCACTTTGTTTAAGGCATCAGAGTTGGATGTTTACTGCACGTCTCGATACAAAAGCTGTATCGACACCCAAGGCCACAGATGAGATCTCCCTAGCTCCGTCGCTCAGCAGGGAGGGGCGAATCACTTAGCACTCATTTGGCAGGTTAGTGTGGATTGCATGCTGGTGCACACTAAGCAAAGGAGTTCAGCGGGTTCAGAGTTTCTGGAGAACCTAGTGCTCAATTAGCTAACCATTTCAGGGGGAACCCGGCTCTGTAAGCACCTAGTCGTGTCACAGGAGTAATTGCCTACAGTAATCGACACCCCCAAGAACTAGAGAAAAGTTGAGCCTTCGCCGTAATCGACACTGTCGCCCGTGAGGAGGTTGCTCGTGCTTTAATTCAGCTGTGGAACACCACAGGGTGAGCCTCTTGGAGGTGGTAAGGGCAAACGTTAACAGACGGGGAGTTACCTCTGCACAGCTTCCTGATCTGGCTCCCCGTCGGAGCTCTCCTCATCCACGGGGGTGACCGCGGGGACAGCCTGCGGAGAGAAGAGAAGCCATGGGTTCCGGAAAGCGGCCGGCGTGGTCCCATCGCACAGCGGACGCCTGACCTTCCCGAACAAGCTTTCGCCAGCATCTACGTCAGCGACTCTGCAGCGCCAAGAGCCCCTTCCAACATTCCTTCCCCCATCGAAACTGCCTGCAGGAGGCCGCTGCTTCTTTTGGCACTACCAGGAAAATTCACTGATACAGAACGTGCATTAGCGCCCAAGAGGGACATTGTAGTTTTCTCTATTAGATCAGCAACGGAGAAGAAAAGCAGACATTAAAAGAAGTTCACAAACACTTTGTCCATTCCCGAGGGGAATCCCACCTCGGCTGCTCGCTACAGGAGAGCGCAGCGACTCTCCCCCAAGGGGCCAGAGCACCCCGCCGGGGTGCTCGGTGCGGGGAACCTCCGGGAGCAAGCGGGCACGCTCCCCGCGGCGCTTCCGGAGTGAGCCTACTGCTCTGTCTGCTGCGGCCCGGAGGCAGTCAGCTCTGCCTGCGGGGAAGGTATTTATGAGCATGCCGCCGATTCTTTGCTTTCCTTTTGCTACTTACCGGCGTCATAGTGACGAGCGGAGACGGACCTCGAGGACGTTTCAGCAGCTGCTGCGCGTGTAGCTGGATGTTGGCCCCGCCATCTGATGCCCTCCGCCCCAGAGGGCCCATGCCATTCAGCAGCTGCAGGGTGGGGGGCTGCAGCAGGGACTGCTCCTGGGAAGCACAGACAGCGCGGTTATCGGCCCCGTACCGGGCCCTTCCGGGACCTGAGCCCCAGGCTCACAAACCCCGACACTGGCACGAGAGAAGACAAGCCCTCCGGGCTTCAGGAGAGATGGCGGAATATCTCCAACATCTCGGAGCTGACACAGGGCGGAGAGAGGCAGTCTCCATGGAAAAGCAGCCTTTAACTCTCCGTTTCCCCGCGCTCTCCTTTAGCTGCCTGGCAGGCCGCAACCCGCCGCTCCAAAGCCAGGCAGTGCGGCCCTATTTCTCCCCAGCCCGTTAATTAATTTCGTACTGCAGGGCTCTCTCATCCTCCAGCTTTTTAAGTAACCAGCTAGACTCGTAACTAAAGAGACAGCAAGAGGGTGAATCTTGAAGCTTATGGAGTCCAAGGCACTGGCAAACAGAGAGCGCAAGCACGAGCACGAACGCACGCCCGCACGCCGGTGGGGCGCAGACCGCAGCAGGCAGCACGTGCGTCGGTCGGTACCTTGTACTCCAGCTGGCCCGTGGGCTGCAGGTTCTGCCGAGGCAGCACGTTGTGCATGAAGTTCACGTTGGGGGTCACCTGCAGGAACGGAGCCTGAGGAGTGACACGGGGGAAGCCGGGCAGGAGCTTCTGCAGATCTTCCATGACTTCCGTCCTGCGCAATCACGTTTAGAGACAGGCGAATGAGCGATGGTGCGCAGAGAACCACCCACGGCCCCAGTGGACTCAGCTCCCCTTCACAAAAAAGCTTCTTATTGCTCCGGAAAATGGTCACGGAGAGCAGCCAAGCCACTCCTCGGTTTTCATTTGTCCCTTTTCCCCCTCCAAGTTGAGGTTTGCCAGAACTAGCGCTGCACATAAACCTCGATCGCGTTTATCACAAAAACTTCACCTCGGACATGACAGCAGTGCAGCTGAGGCAAGAAACTGGCTTGCAGACCAGCGAACACCACTATAGCTTACACAGAGCTAATCAGAGGGGAGGAAAGCGTCTCATCCTCAGCTGAAACACTAACCAAGTGCAATGGGACTAGGACGCTTGAGAGAACGCTTTTGCGGAAGAGACACCTTGAATTTCTTTTGCCATCTAGCAAAAAATCAGGTTTGCAAAATAGCCACTGCCAGCAGGAGCAGGAAACGGAAGCTTTGGGACCATCCGCGATACAGACACGTGCCCTCCTCACCACCTGGTCTGGCTAGAGCGAAGCAGAGACCTGGGGCCGAGTGGCACGCTGCGAAGTGCATTTGTCAGCCCAGACACTGGAGAGCGCTGCCGGTCCCAAAGGTATCAACTCTTACATTGCCACGGGGCCCAGAAGTCCCCCTAAGTCTTAGAAGGACCGAAGTCATGTGCTTCGGGGTAAATCTGCAGGTTCCCTTAATACTCTGTCAGGGAGTTGGAGCCCAATACGCACCGTGGGTCAGCTACTCCAACTGTGTGCCTTCTCATGGAGAGGTAACGGACCAGCGCTTCAGGCGACGGCTCTTCCCCTTCATCACTGTCCAAGTTCATTGTCCCGTCAGTCTGGGCAGGCAAAACATTGGAGATGTTGAAATACAAGGTGAGGATCAAGCGAAAGGCTTCAATGCGAGCCCGGGAAAAGAACTTGCAGGGGTCATCACGGGGTGTACCTCACCTCCACAATCTGGTTTTCAGGGTTGATGAGCTGGACTTGCGGCACATTGATGCTCACGGTATTGCCCGTCTGTTCTGTCTGCTGAGATCAAAACCGGAAGACACGAAGCTAGCATCTCTTACAACCCCTTTACCGACACCGCCGGCTTAACACCAGTGCGCGGCCCTACGCGCTCGGGAACAGGCAGGTTACCCGCCAGCCAGCCAAGAGCTCTTTACTCTCAGTTCTCAAGGGCTTGCCTCCTTTCCCCTCCCGCCTTCTGTTCAGGCAGGGTCAGCAGCTCTTCCGCTTCCCCTACGACCTGGCCTCACAGAGCAAATAATTCACTTCTTGGGACAGCAGCGCAAACCGAGGAAGCATCATCGCACCGCAGTCCTGGCCTGTAAACTCCAGCTGCCAGCCAGCAGCCCTCACGCTGCCTTCTCCTCTGTCCCTAAGCCAACGCAAGACTTGGTCTGAAGCGTATTTGCTAAACCCACAGCCGATGACCAAACCTAAAATCTCAAGATTATGGCACCCTGAACACACACTAAGTTCTCAGAGGAGGAACCTTCTGATGCTCCTGCCAGGACGAGGACGCCCACAAGCAGATCTGAGTTTAGCGGCTAAGGGACTGGCTGGCCTTCCAGGGCTGGAAGAACACTAGGCAAGCAGGACCGACCCACCTGGATGTTAGCAGAGGTGGGGAAGGTCACGGTCCGTGGTATACTTGGAGATGCCGCAATGCGCAGATTCTTGTGTCTCTTCAGACGGTCGCAGAGCAGGCTGTAGATTGCACTGTAGTGATCATAAGCATCGGCTCTTAATGACTAAAAGAGGAGAAGGAAAAAGGGGTCAGTTCTTCCTGTCGAGCAATGAAATAAGCTCCGTACCGCGCTGAGGTTGCTCAGTTACCAGAGGCGGTAAGCAACAAACGTCTCCCACGGGAACGGGCAGGAGACGACTGCCTGCTGCGGTGTCCCACCTGAACTGTGCGTTCCTTGTCCAGCCCCATGTCCGCCATTGCCAGCAACACGTCCTCGTTCAGCGGCTCCATCTGCCTCTCCGTCTTCAGGTGCTGACACTCTGCTATCAGCTGTAAGAGCACAGACACAGTCCTCAGTGCTGACGTTCCCAAAGGCACACTGATGAGTCACGGCGCTCCGAAGAACCGACGCACCGGGTTCCGGCTGCAAGCTGGCCTGAGCTCAGGGCTCCTGGCACACCAATTCAAAATCTAGGCTCTCGGCGCCAAGGGGAAAGGTACAAAAAGGTATGCAGAGGAGGAGCGATGCGGAAAGCAAGACCAGGAGACACAGAAAGCGGAAAGGCAGCACACCAGCGCTCGCACCGAGAGTTCTCAAAACGAACGTTGCGGCACTACGCGCCCGGAGCCCGCGTGCAGGCCCACTCGGCAGGCACCGAGTGGACCCCGCTCGCGCACCAGCTCTGCTTCTCACCCTGTCAAACTCCGCGTCGGCCTCCCCAAGCTTCATCCACTTGTGTTTGCAGATCTGCTCCATGGAGAGCCGCTTGCTCGGGTCCAAGACCAGCATGTGGCGGATCAGGTGTTCACATTCTGCGAGGGAAGAGAGGGGCCGGGTAACGCGCAGGGAGGGACGCGGCTTCCGCAAGGACCTCCTCCGTCGGAAGTCACACACGGCAAGACTATCGCTTCTCCCTCTGCCCTTGGCACCCGTTCAGTCCCCGACGTGCCACTCTGCTGCAGACGTTTGATTCTCCCGGGCTTGGAAGGGAGGAAGCCACCCGGGGCCACCGGGCCCCTGTGCTGTTAGCCGGAGCCCCTAGGTGGCACGCTGTCGCCCTGTCCCTCCCCGCCTTGCCGGCGATGGCCGGCGGATGCGACCGGCTTTTGGGGGTCGAAGAGCAAAGTATCCTCTGAAGAGGATACGACAGCTCGCGGTGAATGATTTCTCCGGTGCGACGCGTGTGCTGCCAACACGGGGGACTGCCAAGGCTCTCCCCCATCTGGGGTGGGATCTAAGCTTTGAAAGCACCACGCCTTTCAGCGAGCCTCTTCCGTATGAAGAGAACCTCTCCCCCGAGTGAGAAGGCAGGCAAGGAAGCTTTCAGCTGGGGAACTCCAGGCAGCCCATGCAAAATTATTCCTTCCTCTGAGAGCAGGCAACCCAGAACCTGCACATGGCTCCTTCTTAAGAGAAGTTAGTTTCCTGTGAGAATTGATCACACTTTTCAGAAGCCAGATTTATCACTCAAGCATTCAGAAGCCTTTTTGCAGGAATGGGACAGAGATAGTCACGTCTGAAGGGGCTATTGCTGGAAATTCATGTGCCACAGTGCTGTAAAAAGGTTCTTGTCTAAAACAGGTATAGTGAAAGCCTCTATATTCCTAAATAACTACGCCATTTTTAGCTCTCTCATTTCCTGAAAGTTAGAAAGAGCGTGTCTTTGCTACCGTCTTGCTATGATTTGCATAGTTATACACATGAAAGCTGAGATTTTAAATAAGAGTACTTCGGTTTCTCAATTCTGGATTCAGAACTCATTTCAGCTTAGTTACAAACCACCATCCAGCGGATAAGCTTCCTGGCATACCACTGGGCTGGCATATAAATCAACTGGTATGCTACCGTTTAGGTGCTCCGAAGAATCTGTAAGCAGAGTCGCGACCAGCGCCTGCTCACGCGACACGGTGCGCGCACCCCCTTACCTGTGGACATGAAAAATGGAATGCGAAATTTCCCACTGAGCACCCTCGCCCGCAGGTTCTGCAGCGTGCTCCCGTCGAAGGGCAGAGCGCCGCAGACCAGCACGTACAGCACCACGCCGAGACTCTGCGTCCAAAACAAAGGGCGCGTCAGCAGCGTTAGAGGGAGAGACCGGGAGACCGCAGCTGACTGCAGTAAACGTTGTTTCAACAGAATAAAATAATAATAAAGAAGAAAACAAATCCCACCGGAAGGGACCTTGTTGACATCTCAGCCCCAGGCCAGCTTAATTCCTCCTTCAAACTTCAAGCCTAACGTAGGCTTCCTTTGGAGGCTCGGAAGCCAACGGTTAAAGAAGCCTACAGCCCCAGCCTG
>NW_010520314.1:8044-11181 GCF_000687285.1 Phaethon lepturus
CCCGAGGCAGCTCCGCGCCACGAGGCTCCGGCCAACCCGCCTGCCCAGACCCAACGCTGCCGCCGGGACGGCGCCAAGCTATGCCACCCTTCCCTCCCACTCATCCCGCTCGGCCGGCGGAGCTCGGGGAGCGCCGCGAGGAGGCGAGGCAGGACAGCAGGTAACCGAGCCAGCGCCGAAAGGCAGGGCTGCAGGGCAAAGCAGGCTTTGCGCGGCACAGCTAGTGCCACGGGGGGAGACCGTCCCGAGCCCCTGCGCTAACGCGCTCTCTGCAAAAACCTCGTAGAGCAAAACGTGAAGTTCCCTCTTTCAGCTCTGCCAGATCAAGCCCTACCGCCGTAAGTCCTCTGCCATTCAACAGCGGTGAAGCGAACCACAGTTTTGGGGAACCAATATTTTTGGCACCGTGCCTCCCAATAAAGAAAACATGTGACATAGTAGCCAGCATGAAATTTTACAAGCCCTTCTTCGAAAAACATTTTTTGCCGTATGGGGGGCTTTTCTCCGAGACTCGTGCTAAGTACTCGGGAAGCAAAGCCAAACAAACAGAGCAGAAATCAGACCCAAGTAAGAAAGAAAGAGCTTCATGGCATACCCAAATGTCAACCTTTGGCCCATCGTACTCCTTTCCTTCAAAGAGCTCTGGAGCAGCATAGGGAGGGCTCCCACACCAGGTTTTAAGCAGCTGACCAGGCGTGAAGATATTACTGAACCCAAAATCTGAAAGAACAAAGAGAATTAGAGGAATTATGAATGATTAGAGGAATAAGATCCACTCCCACCAACCTAAACAACTGGCAAGCAAGTAATCTGCCGGGTCTAGTCAAGTCACGTACGATCCCGTAACGGCTAACCGAGACACGGGCATGGGAGAAACAGGAGCGCAGAAGAGGCAAGAAGACCGAGAGCAACGCTGAGACCACCTGGAGAGCGCGCACCTCCTCTCCATACCGAGACGAAAGATGACCAAGTATTAACAGTGGCCTGTCTGCTTCATACGGTGTAACACACACCCCACAAACAAGCTGCTGCAAAATACCACGACCTAGGCCTGCTTCACGTACTACAACCATACCGCTTTTGCCGAGCAGGACACAAAAGACCTTTCCAAAAGTTTGCTGTTCACTTTTCACCCACACGATTTCCATGCTGGAGTCAATACACCAGCAGTCAGAGCAAGCAGGGTTGCTGCAGGTCAGGTAGATGGTTCGGAATGAGGCTTCCACCTCATATCCAAGCAACCCCGCCTAAATCTCGCCTGTTGACCTCCATCCTTCTGCTTCTCCGATGTCAAGTTTCACAACTTCGTTGGGGCCAGGGCAGCCGCCAGCAACAAGGACAGAAGGCAAGCAAAGGGAAAAAGAAGGGAAAGCTTGATTTTCCAGCGAACGCTACATGAGCTGGAAACTTTGGTTATGGTGGGCAGCTCTACAAACCAAGCAAACCATCCACCAACAGCAAATAAGAAATCCTGAAAGAGTAATTAAAAGAAAGGTCTCAACCTTACAGCCAGCCAGCCCTCAGCTTACGGGGCCCTTAACGGCATTCTCCGCTAATTAACCTGCCGCCCGCTGGCACACAGCTGGGACTTGCGCTGGGAAGAGTAAAGAACCCAAAGCCTGGACTGAAGACAAGTGAGCTTTTTCTTATAAAAAGCAAGAATCTTCGCTACCAATTTCATTCTTTTTCGCCTCAGTGTGAGAAATGCTGGGAAAAACAAGGAGGGCCAGAAACACTCAGTTTGCAAATTCTAACCGACTAAACCAAAAAGCGTCGTGGCAAAAATATACGGTAAAGCTGCAGAAAGTAAAAATCTCTTCTCAAGAGCTTAAGATTAATTTTGACTCCGTCACGGGTCAGAACTGCAGCACGTCTGGGATAATGCACAAGATCCCGACGTTACGCAAGGGAATTTGACTGAAAACACGTATTTTAATAAATAATAATTTTACAAACCGATTTTTACCAATTTACAAACGGTAAAGAATGTTTGAGATCCAAAAGCGCAAAAGTTTTTTTCCCGTTTCTTGAAATAAAGACACGTTCATCTTGAAACTGCTTATTTCTCCTTAGAGTCCTTTAGCCACGCTTCGAGAGAGGACGACTTCGGCACGCGTTCCTTAGCCATCAAGAAAGGTTCCTCGTCCTAAATCATCTAAAACTACAGCTTTGCCCTAACGCATGCAACATTACCCTGCCGAAAGGAAAAATGCTTGTCGTCTTTTCGGCAAAAGCCCCTTTACGCCAGCGCCCAGAGTTTCACGTGGACTTCCAAGAGCGAGCCACCGGCGAGGTGGGTGACGGCCGACACCTCCGCGCAGGCGGCAGAGAAAACCCCGCTGGCGCCGCGCGGACAACGCGCCACTTGCTGAGCGCGCGGTGCCGCTCGCCATCGCCTCTTTCCTTACAGGATTTTTCATGACCTCGCTTCAGGTGACTCTCCTCTCCTCCGTCAAACAGCTGCCGCAAAACTCCGCAGACCACCTAGCACGGCTCCTTCTAGCTCAGCTCCAGGGGGGTAGACCCAATTTTCCTTCCTCCCATCCCTTCGCAGGGGCAAAACCCTCGATACGGAGATGGCCTCCGCTTGCGAAGAACGCCCAGCGTGACGCGTTCCTGCGGAAACGCCCGGCGTGCAGCCAACGCTGCTCAAACCCTACCTCAAAACAGAGCGCAGAGATGGTTAAGCGTTCTTTGCAAGCCTCGCGGTACCAAAACAAGGCAGTTTAACACCCTTTGGGTTTTTCCCGGTGGAAATGAAGTCACCTACGCTTCCGAAAACATGAGAGCGGTCAGCCTTTGGAGGACTATTTCAGGGAAACAGTACGCAGCTGCATGTTTGTCTTTTCCACCTCTGCAAGCTTTTGAGCTGTTCTGTCTCACCTTTAAAGTGGGATGTGTAACAGGTGCCTGAATTACGGCTACCAGAGCAAGCAGTAAGAGCTACGGCACGAAAGGTATCTCCGTCTCCTAACAACAAAGCGTCGGTAGTCAAGTTTTGATGCAAACTCCTTCCCACTGTGCAAGAACAGGCTGGAATTTTGCTGCTTCACAGATTTTGAGCCAATTATTCTGGCTTAGTTACTTTCCTTTGTCTTCCTGTGCACTCGGGTGGGCTTTGCAGCGTTCTGCGAACC
>NW_010520315.1:0-325 GCF_000687285.1 Phaethon lepturus
CAGAGCTACCACAACCTCCCGTCAGCACGCACCGATGAGCAGGCCATGCTGTCCTCCATCCTCGCCAAAACGGCCATGTAAGCCTTGTGTCATACCCGCCATGGCACAGCGGGGTGGGCAGGTGCCACGGCTGGGCAGGGGCTGGGGGAGCTGTGGCAGTGCCCCCCGTGTCCCTCCAGCAGCCCACGGACAGCCCCCTCCCTCTAATCAGAGCCCCATGGGGATGCAGAGGGGTGACCCCTCAGCCGCTGGGCTGGGAATTGGGGCTGGAGCTGCCCCAGCAAGGGGGATGGGGAGCCCCCTGCTCCAAATGGGGGTGAGCAAG
>NW_010520315.1:380-2280 GCF_000687285.1 Phaethon lepturus
CGTGGGGAAGTGGCGAGGGGGACTGGGGCCCCCAGCACCGTGTCCCCTTCTGGGGGACACACATGCTCTGTTCTCCTTGGGGAGGCTGACCCCGCAGGCACAGGGGCAATGTGGGGTGGGGGCTGTGCCCATGTGTACATGTCCGACATGGAGTGTTGCAGCGGCCTCGAGCATCATGCTGCTGTCGGGGGCACGTGGCCGGGCTCTGGCAGAGACCTGGGTGAGTGCCCAGTTCCTCTCTGAGCCTGGGGCCCAGTACCGGGGCTCTCAGGGCCTCAGCCAAGCACTTAATCCTCGCAGCCCTTGCGGCATGGTGGAGCGTCCTTCCCTGAGCGGCTGTGTGCCGAGGTCCCCAGGGTGCGGGCCGGCCCGCGCCACAGGAGGCTGTGGAGCAAAGCCCCCAGCTCTCTGGGCAGCCTCTGTCTGCCTCTGCCTCGGGCCAGTTGCAGTCCTTGGCGTTTCTCTCCCAAGCCTGGCACGCTCATGTCCAGCTGGCTGCGTGCACGCTGCGAGTTCGGCCTTATGGCCCAGAGCTGTTCGTTTTGGGGTGTCGAAGCCCTGGCTGCCCTCGCAGCCCTCGTCAGAGGGTGCTCAGTCCGCCTGAGACAGGGAGGGGGGGCCGGGGGAGCCTGCAGAGGGACCTGCTGTCTTGTGTCCCTGCAGCAACATCATCGACGTGTCGGCAGCGGATTCCCAGGGCATGGAGCAGCACGAGTACATGGACAGAGCCAGGCAGTACAGGTGGGACCTGCCCTGCTCCCTTGGCGTGGTTGCAGCCGCGTCCCTGGGCAGGGTGGGGAGGCATCGGGCAGGGCCTTGGGGTTTTGGCCTTTGGGAGAGGAACTCAGCGTGGAGCAGGGCTCCCTGCTTCCAGGGGGGTGGTGCTCAGCCCTGCTCCTCTCCTCCACCCTCCTGGCACTGCTGGGTGAGGCTTGTGGCGGTGCCAGCGGCAGAACCCTTGTCCTGGCTACAGGCTCAGCGGGGGCGGCCGCACACAAAGGGCTCTTGTGTTCCCCCCCCCCCGGCACTCGGGGTAGACGGCGGGTGGCTGGATGCGATTGCTGCCGCTTGAAAGGCGCCTGTGTTGGAGAACTGGAAGCTCCCTCATCCTCCTGCCTCGGGGGCGAAAGGGGGCAAGTGCTGGGAGTCCCCTGCTCCCCCCCAGTGGTGCCAGTGCCTGGAGGTGCAGCACCCATCTTCTGCTGAGCCGGGGCGATGCCGAGCAGGCGGCTCCCTGCATCCCGTTGCTCCCTGGGGCAGGCTGACGCGCTCGTCCCCAGTGCCAGCGCTGACCCTCACTGTTCTCCCCTCCGCAGCACGCGCCTGGCCATGCTGAGCAACAACCTGACGCACTGGAAGAAGCTCCCACTGCTGCCGTCTCTGACCAACCAACCGCACCAAGTGCTTGCCAGCGACCCCATCCCCTTCGCAGACCTGCAGCAGGTGAGGGGCTGGGGCCAAGTCCCCTGGGCCCCCTCGGTGCTCCGTGGAGATGTGGGGGCTGAAGTGCTCTCGTCCCGGAGGAGCTGCAGCAGTCTGGCCATGCCGGAGGGCCCCAAGCCGGTCCCGGTGGCCGCTCTTGCTGTTTTCAGCTTGGTATGGCCTCGCCGGAGGAGCACGGACACCGCTGGCTCGAGCACGGGTCGTGCCGGGGCTCCCATGAGCCGCGGTGCTAGTGGGTGCTGTGGCCGATGCAGAAGCATCCCGAGTTTCAAGCAGTCCTGTAAGGACTCTTTAGCCCTGAAAGCAAAGCCTGGTCACACGTTTCTAGCGCAGTAACTGCACGCAGACAGCGGCTCTGCTCCTTCAGTCCCTTCAGAAGATGGTTGTGGCAGCAGCGCAGGCAGCCTCCCTCCCGGGGAGTCCTGCTGCTGCTTTGAGGAAGGAGCTGCTGAGGAAA
>NW_010520315.1:2388-2625 GCF_000687285.1 Phaethon lepturus
CGGCCCCCCTGCCAGTCCCCAGAGCTGCTGGAGGGCCGGTGCAGCCTGGCACAAAGCCCACAGGCTTGCTGCGGCTTGTCCCGCTCACCGCGCTTCCTCCCCAGCCAGGGGGGTCTCAAGGGCGAGGGGGGTTTGTGTAGCAAAGCCTGCGGGGAGAGAGGAGGCTGCCCCTGGGCTGCCAGAAACCCCTTCCCGAGCGGAGACAGGCCAGAGTCTGGGCACATCCTGGCACGCAGA
>NW_010520316.1:0-4149 GCF_000687285.1 Phaethon lepturus
GGATCTTGTATTCCCAGCCCGGGCGGGGGGAGACGGGGCCGCTTTCCTCCCAGCGTGCGCTCTGCCTGTGCCCCCGCCAAGTAGGAAACCCTAATATCGCTCAGTTAATTACGGGGGCTACTTAATTAATGCCGTTTTGACACTGCACTGCGGGGAAGAAGATTGTCCAGGTCCCGGCGAGGGGGATGAAATGGTAAATTTGACTCTGCGGGGAGGCAGATCTGTGCCCGGCTGGTTATGTGTTCGCTAGCCAAGCTCCCCGTTGTCTCGGTACCGAAGCTCCGCTGCCTCTGCCACTGGGCACCTTCACTCCTAAAAACTCACGGTATCTTTTAAGTCAGCTGGTGCCTCACCACGGGGCTGTGGAAGAGGACCTAGACCCTGGGGATGGGTTCTTCTGCCCAAGAGTGCAACCAAAGCACGTTTCTTTCCCCTTCAGGGCTAACAGCCTCAGCTCTGTGCGACTTCAAGGCGAGGAGAAGCAGCACTGGCCGCAGGAGGCACAGCATGGCTCACAGTCAGCTGCCCAATGACTCCCTGCACAACGGCTCAGCCACGCTCTTCGCAGGCCTGGACCTCCTCCTGGAGCTGAAGCCCCTCTTCATCCCGCTCTACGCCACGCTGGTGGCAGTGGCGTGCACGGGGAACCTCTTCCTCATCCTCCTCATCGCTCTCACCAAGAAGCTGCACTGCACCACCAACTTCCTGATTGGGAACCTGGCGGTGGCCGACTTCATCATGTGCCTCGCCTGCGTCCCCCTCACCGTCTCCTACGCCTTTGAGGTGCGGGGCTGGCTCTTCGGGATGTTCATGTGCTACTTCGTCACCTTGATGCAGGCCACCACTGTCTTCGTCTCGGTGCTGTCCCTCACTGCCATCGCCATTGACCGGTACGTTGTGGTGGCGTACCCTATTCGCAGGAGGATAAGCCGCAGGTCCTGCATCTGCCTTGTGGCCTGCATTTGGCTAGTCTCCATCATGGCCTCTGTTCCCACGTCACTGCACACCCACTACTTGGATCTCAACACCATCGGCCACGACATGATCATCTGCGAAGAGTTTTGGAAGCACGAAGAGAGAGAGCGGCTGCTGTACTCGTGCTTGATGCTCCTCTTGTCCTACATGCTCCCACTTTTGGCGGTGTCAGTCTCCTTCTGCGCCATCACCTACCACCTGCGGAGGCGGAACGTCCCGGGCGCTGCCTATCCCTGCCAAGACAAATGGACCAAAACGAAGCAGAAGACCTTCCGGGTGCTCACCATCTCAGTGGTGTGCTTTGCTATCTGCTGGCTGCCCCTGCAGGTGGTGAACTTCATCAGAGACATCGACGAGGAGTTCACCATCCTGGACAAGAGGTACGTCAACGTCATCCAGGTCTCGTGTCACTTGATTGCCATGAGCTCTGCCTGCTACAACCCTTTCATCTATGCCTCCCTCCACGACAAGTTCTGGTTCCACCTCAGCAGCTACTTCTACCGCAAGAAGAAGAGCTCCAGCATTATGTCCTGCAAGGCTTCTTGGTTCAATACCTGCTCCACCCTGGCAGATGTTCCTACCGGGGTCTCGGATAAGATGGCTTTGCAAACTAGATTCTCTTAACTGAAGGACCCCCAAGAGATCAGTTTTGCTTTTGGACCTGGTGTGCACCTTGCTTTAGGCTGGACACGGGAGCTGGTGGGGCTGGTCGCGGTGGTACGTTGCTGTTCCTGGAAGAGGTCTCTTGTGCTTGGCAAGGAGGGCGAGCGCCGGGGAACAAGCCACTGGGCTTTGTGTCCTCGAGGAGCAGCTCTTCTGAGCAGCTCAAGGATGTTTTGTTCTTTGGGGAAAACAAACCAGTGCAACAACAACCACCGCAGGCAAAGGCAGGGTCCTGGGGAGCAGGACGTACCTGCTAGCCCATGCACGGACACGCTGGAGCAGGAGGAGGTGTTTCCACCTGCCCTGATTCAAGAGACAGCTGTAAAGATGTGAGTGTCACTGAAACAACAGTTGCTTGGCCTGTTGGAACAGAACAACGGATGCGTTGTTAATTAGATTAATGACCGGACATGCAACTAGCCTGGCGCAGTCCTCTACAAGCCTCGGCTTTCGGAAATGCCTCCGCACCGGCACAGTCACGGCCTGCCTCCGTTTCCGTGCTTGCTTTGTGTGCCGAGGAGCGATGCCCAAGCCACATCCCTGCAAGCACCGGCTTGTGCAGCAAGCGCCGTGTGCCGGGGTGGTGGGGCAGGAAAGTGGGGGCTGCCTGGGACCAGCGAGTTTCCCATTGGGCTTTTACAGACCTTCTCTCACATCACGGCTGGGTATGGGGCATATACCCTCTATCTCACATCACAGCTGGGTACAGGGCATATACCCTCCAGCTCACGTCACGGCTGGGTACAGTAGGCTGCCAGCACTGTATTTGGAGCACAAAGACTTCTCCCCACAGTTTATTTAGGAGGTGAGTCAGCTTCTAAGCAAGACAAACACACATCGGGTGCATTTAAAAAACTCTTTGGAGAGCGTACATCTTCATTTTGTAGGATGAAGATTGTTCCTAAGCAACAGACAGCACTTTCTGCTCTGGAAGCACACCGGCTCTCACAGGTAGCGGTTAAATTGCTGTGCATTTTTTCTGTTCAGTTGCGGTTCGTTGGTGAAAGGGCAATATGCATTCAGAAATGTGCATTCTTCCGTCGGAGACCATGTGGGAGCACGCAGCCGCCGAACGCAGATGACTTTTTTTGAACGGGGGTGGCTTTCATAACCTGCTTGAGTCGCTGAAGAAGCCACCTCTGTAAGAAGACCGGGGGGTCCCAATTCCTCCAGCCGATAGCGTGCAGCCAAACAAGGCAGACGTAGCCGGGCACATCGGTGAAGTTATCACTGTTCTGCGTAGCCGAGCAGGACTCAAGGGGATGGGGCACCCAGAAAGGTCTCAAGTGGTGTGTTTGCTGGGGAAGATGTCTCAATCTCTGCTCTCAGGGTAGTTTGAGATCGTATATGTCTGTGTTCAAGCTCCTCGGGTGGAGGTGGGAATCCTGGTGGCCACCACTGACACTTTCGGAGAGCAGCTTGGCATCCTCCGGCGCAGACATGGCTGGTCCGACCCTGAGAGAATCCCTAATCTGCTCTCGTTACGCCTGGACGCGAGCTGCTGCCCACTCGCCTTGCTGCTGAGACCTTTACGGTGGTCCGCGAAGGACCATGTTAACACCCGCGGTGCAACCAGCGGAGATGGGGACCTGTCAAATGCAAAGTGGTGTGGGCGCCTGTGACCTCCGTTGCGTACCCGCAAAGCATCCAACTCCGCTCCACGCAGCTTTCTCGTGGTCGTGCTCGGGGCGGGGGCTGGAGCGCTCGTCCCGGAGGAGCGAAGCCGACCGGAGGTGCGCTGCTTGTCCCTCCTTCTGATAAAGGCTTTGGAAGCTCGGGCTGTGTGTCGGCATTGATTTGAATCTAACAAAAATAAGCTATCCCTGACTGCAGCTTAATCGCATCCCAGGAAGCCGATCGATTTGGATGTGTTCATCTCTGTCACCGTCACTGGCGGTGGCAGATCCTTGGGGGTCAGTCTGAGATCAGGGCTTGAGAAACGAGGCCGGCTGAGGTTTTGGGAGAGCTCTGCAAAGCAGCAGCTCTGGCTGAGAGAAAGGTTGGACGTGCACTTTTTTAAAATGAGGGAATGGCTCAAGACGTGTTTTCGTTCACTTGGATTTCTCGCTACAGCGCTACAAATAGCCCGTCCCTGCCGACCTGAAACCTGCAATGGCAAATAATTGGTCTCCAGGGCGAGGCCAGCCCCACAGCTCCCCTCCAGCCACGTCCCTCTCGGTCCTCAATATTTGCTGGCAAATCTGCTTCTTGCTTTTGCAAGGTCGTAGCACCCTCACCTGATCCATTAAACCCCCAAATCAAATTGTTTCTTCTTTAGGTGAAGCTCTGGGTGGAGCTGAAGGGCATTTACCAAGCGGGCACGGCCGTTTGAACCGTGACGGCATCTTTTGTAGCCTTGTTTTGGCCTTGGGCATTGCTCTGCTACACTTGGGGTGGGCTTTCCCCAACGGGTGGGCTCCCCAAGCCGCCTGCAGATGGAAGGGAAAATGGGGATATCCTGATTCCCCTCTGGGTGTTACCATCACCCCCCGCCCAGGCTCGCTGCCCTCC
>NW_010520316.1:4623-4831 GCF_000687285.1 Phaethon lepturus
CTCTGCGGCGTCAGGAGGAGCTCCGAGCGTCTAAGGATGGGAACCCTCATCCCATCTTCCACGAGCCTGGGCAAAACAGAGCTTTTTCGCCGTGTAGGGTTTTGATAGAGGCGCTGGGAAGGTGCAAAATTGCCCCGGAGGTCCCAAAAGCATTTCTGCCGCTCACAGCTCCCGCGGGAAAATGGACCTGGCTGGCGAGTCCCCCCCG
>NW_010520316.1:4858-8423 GCF_000687285.1 Phaethon lepturus
GAAACCCAGCGGGAATCGCTCAAGCGAGGGCTGGACATGGCCAACTCAAGCCGCCGGTGGCTGGCACCGAACAGCTCTTGCCTGATATGGTAATTTCTACCTTTAATTAGCTTGGAGAAACGATAACAAAAGTGATCCGAAGTCGCCCGGTCCCTTTCGATCACACGGGGCTCGCGTTTCCCAGCCCAGCTGCACTCGTGGGGTTAAACGCCGAGGAAGCCCCTAACGCGGGCGGGCTGGGTGGGAATCAGGAAGGGGCTGGTGATTGCTTTGTTCAATTAACATAATTAAAACTAAGCAGGTTTCTTCTCCGGGGTTTTGCCTCGCTCAAGCTGCGCGGCCGAGACGCCGGCAGCTCTGACTTCAGGCCTGGGGGTAGCATTTCCTTGGGAGGGAGCGAGCACAGAGCCGGGAAGAGGACGGACAGACGGATTATCTGCGAGCTCACGCTCTCCGGGCGGCTTCCGCCGCCTTGCAAAGCCGAGCTTTTAGGGACGCGGCGATCGCGCTTTCTCTGCCAAGCGCAACTGCTGCCTGTGAATCGACAGCAAAAATAAAGCCCAAATATGTGAGAATTTTTCCTAGATTATTTAAAGCATTGCGTGTTCCAGTTGTATTCTGGAACGTCGAACAGCACGAGTAGGAATGCAAACATGCCTTTTCATCTTGTGTTTTCTGCCTCCTGTTTTAAACAGAAACGCGGAGCTCCTTGCGTCTCTATCCCTCCATCCTGCGGTCTGTTTTATTTTGCCACGTGGCTTGAAAGCTTTCTGCAACACGAGGAAAAATTGGGCTCAAAGCCTACGAGGGAAAACCACACAAATCCTTAAAAGTGAGGAAAAGTAAATAACTTTAAAAAAAAGACAGACACTGCTGCTGCAAAGGGAGTTAAGCGGCCGGGGTGTATCGACCCAGCCTCGTACTAGGTATTCGTCCTAGAGCAGCTTGCGCCGGGTTTGGGCTTGAAATAGCTGAATGGTTCCATGTCGAGATGGTGTGGGACACCGGTGGGGTGATCAGCCGGGGGTCCCGGTATGAATGGGTGCTCAGGGCGACTTGGGGGCCGTGGCAAGTTCCTTTGGGTAGAGGACCAGGGTGCCTTTTCTCTTCCCCTTCCCCAGGGCGGCTTTTCCTGCCTCTGTCCTTTCCAGCCGCAGGGCTGGCGCGCTCCTGCTCGCCTCCCGGTGCTACAGGTCTCCTGGGACCTCTCCTCCCTCCCAGGGCCACCCACCCCAGCCTGCCCCAGAGGGACATCAAAGCACCCGCACTCCGCACACATCCGTGGGAAGTTTCCTTCAGCTGAGGCTCAGCTTAAAAAAAATAATAAATGGAGACTTGTCCTCAGTAGGAACAATTTTCTGTGCCAGGTGACTGTCCCCAGGAGGGAGGGAAGGGCGGCACAGGGCTCTCCCTTCCCCACCAAAACCCACCGCGCCTGGCTGGGCTGCTTCGGGCGGCAGAGCTGCCGGGAGGAGGCTTTCCCAGTGTGGAACGCCGCGCAGAAATCCCCAAGCCCCCGTTTCGCTTACCCTGCGAGTCGAGCTGAACCCCTCGGCGACCTTCCCACCTCAACACGTGCCGTGGGAATGGTGGGGGAGGATCTTCTCCCGCGCGCCCAGCTCTGCCTGCCGCCCCCTTCTCCCGGTGCCGAGAGCTTGCTGGCAAAGCCCAGGCACGCCTGCTGGGAAGGGATTTTGATTTTTCTGCTTTCCAGACGAGCAAATGAAGAAGCTGGGGACAAGTTTCAGGTCCTGCTGGGGCTGTGGGACCCGCACCCCAATGCACTAACATACCCTCCAAGTCAAAGTCACCTTGGGGTGAACGAGGTTGGAGCATCCGTCGTCAGATGGACGCTTCCCTGCTCTTGCTGTTGTTTCAAGGCAGAAGGGAGCTTTTCCAGACTCCATATGGTTTCCCGCCGTGGGATGAAGCAGTCTGGAGGACAGCATCGGTGCGCGGGACGTAACGCCACTCGGGGCTTTACGAGCGCGGCTCTCCTCGGGCTGAATCTCACGGCAAACAAGAGCCAACCCAAAATCTTTCTGACCTTTGGCTAAAGGTGCAGAGAAGACAAACCAAAGAGTCTGGGCGTTTGCAATGTGAAGTCTTAAATAAGGGATTCACGCCAGCGCCAGCCCTTGTGTCCTTATCCCCGTGTCCTGGGGAGCGTGGGCAGGGATTTAACTATTACCCACCTGGGAAGAAACGGAGACGTGGCTGGGACGGGCCGGGGCTGCTGCTGTCCCCAGCGGTTTCAGTTGTTTTTCCCTCGAACACAAAACAGAAGAAACACAAAAAGGGACTGGAGCAGCAACGACAGAAGATGCGGATTCTGGCTGCGGCGGGGAAAGACCTGCAAAATCCCGGGGGGAAGGGGGATTTCATACGGGGTGGGGCTGGTGGGAGCAGGGAGCTGAGAATGATGCTTTTTTAGCCCTGTGCAGGTCTACGGCCAAACTTGGTCTGCTCAAGGTCTCATTTAAGATCTGAGCCTTAATGAAGCCATCGTGGCCCATGGGACCATGGGTGGCTGCTGCGATGCAAAGCTCATCCCCGCGTCCATGGTGTCCCCAAAGGGGTGACGGCCCGTCCTCCCGCAGTCTTGTCCCCCATGAGCATGGGATCCCCCCATGGATTCAGCTGCTGTGAGAAAGGAAAAGAATCGGAGCACAAAAACGGCTCGGTCGTGTTCTTCCACCCAGAAACAGGCCCGTGTGATAGCCACGGCCACGCTGGCAAGTCTTGAGAGTCCTGAAGGGCCGAGGTTTTTGTGCTTTTTCAAAACCCTACAAAGTTTGCTGTTCTATGCACTGTTCACCTTCATCTTCAGGGGACAAGGATGTGGCCAGAGATGCAAACCCATTTCTTCCCAAAGGCTGCTGAGAAGCACGGGCCAATGCCCTGCAGGTTTCTTACAGGAAATGACATTCCATTGTGTGTTCAAGATCAGAAAAATAAAACAAAAAGAAGAGGTCCCTCTTCAGCAGATTCCTTTCCTTTTCTTACTTATCATTGCCCGATAAAAATCCCTGTATTTGCAAAGTCAAATCAAGCCTCTTCTAAACGAGAGGCATTTACTGAATGGGCAGAGTTTGCAGATTCTGTGTTTTACAAAAAATGTATAACTATAAACAGACAGCAGAAGAATCTGGAAAATGGAAGGGACAGGGGCGGGATCCCAGCCCTTCCCTCGCACAGGGCTTGTCCAGGCTTCCTACTATTTCCTTCCACTTACTGTTAATTGACCTAAAAGGATGGTATTTTCACTGTTTGCCTTGGGCTATTAGTCCTCCTTCCAACCCACGGCACCGGAGGACATCACGGGCTGTTATCCCATGTTGATTCTTTCTCTCTTAATTTCCTCCCCTTGCAAGCTCTATTACTTGACTCTTAATTAAAGCCCCTTATACTGCACTAAATAGCTCTTCTTGTCCTTTTTTTTCCCAACTCGGGCTCAGAGGTGCTAATGTGATGAGGTGGGTGGCTTTGAAACAGGAGACCCACCATCCGTTCATTCCCATAATCTGAACCAATTTCTGTGTTTCATTATATATATATATATATT